>NC_065529.1:32617719-32626499 GCF_006386435.1 Epinephelus moara | reverse complement strand
TATGGCCGCCATATAGACATCTGCGCAAATGCAAACATTGATTTTCTGAATCCTTATACAATAACCTTTCCAAAAATGTATAGTTTTGCAAATCCCCAAAAAAATCCCACAAAATTATATAGTCAACCTGACTAAGAAAAATCCCACAAAATTATATAGTCAACCTGACTAAGTGCTAAGGACAGGCTTAGCATAAGTGTGTCTGAAATTAATAAATTAATATGATGATGCATCCTGGCTAGTATCCCTACTATTTCCTTAAACCCTTCTGTTTATCTGTCAGAACAGTATCGTCCATGTCTGAGGTCTTTATGTACATGTTAAAGCAGAGTAAAACATTGTACTCAGTAGCCAACACCTTGCCTATCTTCACTAGAACTCCTGATAGATAAATCCGGTGCCGGTAATTCCTTCCTAAATTGCAGAAACAGGGATTTTATAGACACAGCTTTACGGAAATTGAATTACCTCAGTAAGCTGAGGGCTACTAGAATATGGGTAAATGTGCAGAGTGAGATGAAGATCCTTTTTGATCACGAGACACTTGGATAATGTCAAGCCTCGTCTGAAAACTGTTAGGTTTTTCTTTTAGCCTAGTAGTGTGTTCTGAGGGGTGATTTAGGACTTGTAATTTCTTCAGAAAAAGGGCAGATCACATTGCTGCTAAAACCAAAATTATCACATTGTCTTATATGAAGTTAATGGGAATTGGTTTGCTTGAAAAGATTTGCTTTACAGGCAGCTGCCGAAAGCTAAGTTGGAATTTGTCGTCCTGTTGATTGCTGTTCATTGTATTGTGGGAAGGTTAAGAATATACCTGGTGGGCAGGTTTAACAGTTGCAGCTCTTACCAGCACAAGAATTAAACTAAGCACATCCCCTCAAGATGCTCCATAAAAAAAGTGTGGTCAAATGAAAAGCTCAACTAATGTCAATCGACTATGCTTTCAGTTACAGGATTATTCCCATGCAAACTATATTACAGTTTTAACGACATTTCACAGGAGTGCCTGGGAAATAATGCTGCTTTTATTAAAGTTGAGAACACTTTAGGCCAAGTACTGGTGAGGTAGTGACATAACCATTTAGTATTTTTTTTAAAAAATAACATTTTGTCATATTTACTGAAACTGTCCTGGATCCACACAGCAGTACATCAGGCAAATAATCTGTGAGGGGTAATAAAAAGATGATCCAGTGCCTCCTTGAAGCACTTCTAAAGGCCTGAAACACACAAACAAATACAACCAATCACAACTGAGGAATCTAATACCGCTTTCAATCATGTCAATCAGTGCTCGTGAACTGCTTTTTGCTCCAGGCGGTGGGCGGTGTGTGGTGCTCCTTTCGGCTGTTTCCAACATGGCAGCCCAGTCACAAACTTTATCATTTTACAGCTACAGTACAGTAAAATATGTTTCTGAAAACATAAGGTGAGAAATGGGCAAAGCAGTAACAGAATCTTAATTCATATTTGATCAGCGCTGCCTAATTTGACCCCAGTTCACGAGCAGTGATTGACATGATTGACAGCTGTGTTGGAGACTCCACTGCTCTGATTGGTTCTTTTCTAACAGCCGGGGTAGATTTGACCAAATGCCATCACAAGTAAAGGAGGCTGAGGAGCATGATTGATTGTTTTTTTTTCCACATAATTATCTGTCATGTACTACTTTGTTGAAAGTAATGACAGTTTTAGCAAATAAGACGAAGTTGTTAACAACTTACCAACTGTAGCTTTAAACCAGAACGACACCACTCTAATGCAGATAACTGTTAAGCTTATGTTTTTTTCCAGCTTTAGCACTTGTGTCTTTCATTATGTTAGACGTTGCTTCATTATTTTGCGTACAAAATGGACGAGAATTGTGCAGCACCACCATACTTGAGTGCCACATGCTCACCTCACTGTTTTTCTGTCTTCGCTGCAGGTGGACCCTAAATTCCTGAGGAACATGCGCTTTGCCAAGAAGCACAACAGGAAGGGCATGAAGGCAGCAAAGAAGGCAGCAGCTGCAGCCAAACCATAGATGTTCCATAGACTGTGTTTCCATCATCACAATAAAGCTATGCTTTGTTAACAAACCATCAAATTTTTCTCTTTTATTGAATGAATCACTTCATTGGGTGCCTGGGATTCCTCCAAGGTGATGTTGGCGGTCCTAATTATAATCACAGAAGAGGGAATGGAGGGTTAAGGTGCACCATATGACCACAGTATGTCCCTGGTTTGACTTTGGCTGAGGACCCTACATGTATACCCCCTCTTTTTCTCCACTGTCGCATAAAGGCAAACACAATGAATGAATGAATTTAAAGATTTGCACTTCAAAAGAAGTTGGAGTAAGTAGGTTTAGTTCTATGAAATTGTGCTCTTCAAGAAATGAGATGGAACTCAAGTATAAAGTTTGATAAAAGGCCGCTGTCAGATTTGGTTATTGAACATGAAATTAAACTGGTTATCTGAGAGACTTACTGATGTGAGATAGCTGTGAAAGTTTTTACTAAAGAAAACTTAGTAAAAGTTTTCTTTTACTAAGAAAACATAGTTCTCTTACTGAGGGGTTTGATACATCAAGCTGTCATCACTTGTAACTGTATTCTGCCTACCTGAATCGCCTTAAAACCTGATGTTACATCTCACTGCCCAAATTATTGGAAATATTTATTACGCTGTGTGTGTGTTCTGTTAAAGATTTTTCTAGCTTGAAACTTAATTCAGTTACATAGTTGGGGTACAGATCTGCTAATGAATTATGCACTCTGCTGGTCCCACAAAGGTGTGCACCTTCCTAATCAGCGTTACTGGGTTTGCTTCTCTTCACCTGGATGAAGATGTCAAGACTGGAGAGGAAGAAAGAAAGAGGAGACTAAAACATTGAAAAGTGGAATTTAAAAAAAACGTCCTTGGCAGTGACTTTTTTTTTTTTTAATTAAAAAAAAGAACATAGTATTTTTGCCTATAGTTTTGCGGGGGTTAAAGCTTCACCCTTACATAGTTATTAAAAAAATAGACTAATACATTGAGCACAGTTAAAGTTATTAATACTTTAAGAAAAGTACACGAGCAAAATTTAAACCAAAATTATTGCAAAAGAAACATGAACAAGCACAATTTTATAGTAAAAATACCAACAGGGTCTAGTTGCATGGGGGTTGCATTTAAAACTCATACAGGAAGTAGAGTCAGACATTAAACCACATTGTTAAAAAGACACGATACAGAATAAGACTGAACAATGAGGAAGTAAATAAAAATAGAGCAGTTTCATTATTTATTTTCCTGTAAAAGGTTTTTTGGGAGGAGTTTTTCCTTATCCGCTGTGAGGGCAGGACAGAGGGATGTATGCTGTAAAGCCCTCTGAGGCAAATTGTGATTTGTGATATTGGGCTTTATAAATAAAATAAAATTGAATTGAATAGATAAATTACCAACTGTAATATTATCATTTATTCTTTGTTGAAATAAGTGTCATGAATCCTTATTCCTCCAGGGTTTTTTTTCCTGTCTGATCATCACCACCATTATCACTATCATTACCATTATAATAATGTATGGTAGATACACTTCAGACAAAATAAATACATGAATAAAACAAAACAAAACGGGGATGATTTGCCAGATTTTTAACATATTTACATACATTAACATATTTGAGATTTATTTTCACAGTGACCAGTTTTCCTTAAGATATATATTTCCAAATCTGTCCAAATGTATCAACGTTGCAGGTTCATTACAGCAAAATGTTAAATTTTCATCCAAAGCAGTCACTATTAAATTTAAAAGGGTAAAAAAAATTGTGCAAAATTGTAAAATGAATCTTGCTGGTCTTGTTAGAAATACATAATTTGAAGGGACAAAGCCATGCCATTTAATGTGACATATTTGTTTGTTGTAGAAGGAAAATGTTGTTGTTTATTAGTAGATTTTATATTCTGAATTTCTATTCAGTTAATGAGTGACAGGTTTTATTTTATGACATTTTGATATATATATATTAACTGCCAAAAATAAGCAGGAATGGCCTCAACCACAGATTGATTTATTGTTATTATTATTATTTTTTTTATAAATAACAGCTTCATTAAATCAAACCTTTCAGTTTTGGCAAGTTTTTATTGCTTCATAAATAATCCCGCATTTTATTTTCATGCAATAAATCACTTGACGTTGTGTCGTCACTTCCGCTCACGCTGACTCCAACTTGCATCATTTCTTGTGTCTCTCTCTCGGCAGCCGGGGACAGACAACATGTGAGTATATCCATTCAAACTCAGTTTTCACAACATAAATGTTTCTTTACAGCCACACTTTGCCGCTCCACTGATAGTTAATCTGAGCTTTAAACGCTGCTTCTGACAAACTTTGCTGTCCGTTTAGCAACAAGCTAACTAACTGAAACATTGACTGGCTAGCTTAGCATGCTAGCTAATAACAAGGAGGCGACATTCTTGGGAACTAACCGCTGTGGAAAAGTGACTTACGGGACCTAATTGATTAGTTTGGGCAAAGTTTCTGCTGTTGCGTGTTCAATGTGGAAATAAAACATTAGATTAGACCTGAGTTTGGCATATAAAATGTTTTAAAGGACTGTATGTTCTGTTGACAAATAGCACTGACAGGTTTTGACATGTCAGCTATTAACAAGACCTTAAAGGAGGGTGGGAGACATTAGCTGAGGAGGACTCCTTTTAATATAAACACATAATGTAGGTTTAATTTCCTAACGTGTCCCAAACGTTATGAAACATTATGGGTCAATGAATGGGTGCTCAAAAGTGATTAACACAGTCTTGGTTCAGATGTTTGAGTCAGGGCCAATAATAGATATTTAAATGGCTAATACTTTATTAACTTCACAAACCTAAATGCAAAAATGAAAAATACAACATATACCATGCAATCTTTTTGACACCTATTCTGTGGTGTGTTTCTCTGTCTTCCTGCTTCACAAGTGTATTGTTACATTTTTGTTTTCTGCGTTTTGGCAGACACCATGGTGGAGCCGGTCCCTGAGTCCATCAACTTTCCCTCTGAGGAGGAGAAGATCCTGCAGTTTTGGGGACAGAAGGACTGCTTCCAGGAGTGCCTCAAACAGTCCAAGAACAGGCCCAAGTAAATTCAACTGTTACTTATTTATAGTTAATAATTAACTATGCTAAATGTATTCCCAGACAAGCTGTTGAAGCCTAACAGACGTTTGTAATATTGTGAAATAATCTTTCAATCAAGACACCTGAGATTCAATTTCCTTTGTTTGAAATGTATTTGTTTTGAGATAAAATATAAAACTGAAAACTATCTACAGTTAAGTATTACTCTTTGTCATGTTAGCATGATGTCTTTCAACTCGTTGAGCCAGTCTTTAAAATGTAACGGATGTTAAAATGTGCTTTACATGATTGTTCATTATTTTACAATGATAAATACTTGAGTGGTTTAGAGCAGCAGCATTGTCATCTTGCTCTACTTGTTAATGCTGGCAGCAGTTAAGGATTGCCTTAGTGGATCATCATTCCAGCTGTTGCGCTGCCAAGAAAACAACTTGCATATCCTGGTTAACCAGTTATCGTTAGACTCCATTTTCATAATTTGATCTACGTTAGTATCAGAACTTGTCCATCATATGAAAATGTGTAGTAAGAAACACTGGAGCAGTAAAGTCAGTTTAAAAAGATAATAACAATATTATCATGTGTTAATTTTCACTAAGCACAAAAGCTAGATGTTAAGTAACCAGAAAATTCGGTTTACTTCTATCAAGTTAAGGAACCAAAATAAATGGGAAAAGGGCATAAGGAAAAAAAAGATTGTGAAAATGCATAAAATTGTTAAATCTCTGGTCATATCCCTTAGGTTGAAACTTGCAGGATTTTTACATTATAAATGATTTAGCTTTTTGCCTTTTTAACCAACAAAAGATTGAATATCATGATAAGAGCCCAACTGATATATCAAAACCTGATTTTGGCCCGTCACAGATACATTGGTATCGGCATGTGTCACCAATGAAGTTTACTGTTTCAGTGCACTGATGTCATTTTTAACAGTAAAGTTTATTGTTAAACTGTCAAATTTCTTGCCTCCATTACATATATTTGTCACAATATATCAACCAATATATCAGTGTTGGAATTTGTACTCCCTAATATTGGCATAGGCCCCCAAAATCCAGTATCAGTCGGGCTCTGGTCATGACGACATTTGCTAAACAAAGCAAAACTGCAGTAGTTAAGAGGAACTTTGGTCACAAGAGATTTAACAGGATATTTGCTTAAAGCAGCTGTGCGGAACTTTACGTTTTCGTTGATTATAGTGCCCCCCTTTGGTCGAAGCGGTATGACACCCTCAGCCTGGTGTCGTAAAATCTCGACTGCAACCGGCAATTCTCTAAATAAAAACAAAAATACTTGTCGATTAGGAAAAGGGCCAACTCGGGATCAGTTTTAAAACCTTTCAAATCTCTCAGCTCTCTCCACTTGGTGAATGCCCGACCGAGGTTTACACTCGTTTGGGCTCGAGCCCTATCACTGTCCCGTTTAGCCTTCTTCTTTTCTTCTGTTCTTTCTCTTTTAGATGGTGCTCCTTCTTTATCCGCTATGACATCGAAAGTACAACCAAGTCCTTATAGATACATCTGGTAAAACTGTTATGTGTTAAGCAACGCCCGTTGCGTACCGCTTACTCGAAGAACACTCTCTGTAAACACGGCTCTTCTTCTTCTCTCAATTTATTGGCGGATCGCAAACAACTTCCAGGTGCATACCACCACCTACTGTACAAGAGACTACTCCCTACTACATGTCATTTAGCCTGTTTCTTAAATCCTACTCGTAAACAAGGCTCCCTCTTCTTCTGTGGTTTAATGGCTGCGGGCCGCTGCGGGTGTGCAGACTTACTTCCGCCTCCGGGTGCCATATTCTGGTTTGCTGACTTCCGCTGTGTCCGACCCGAGCCAGGCTACGCTAAATAGCCATATAGAGAAAGGCTTTTTTGTCGCTGTTGGGTTCAAATAAATATGCGGCTCTTCAAGGGGGGGGTGATACGAACTAGGGACAGTTTTATGAACGGTTAAAAGTTCCGCACAGCTGCTTTTAAGACACTATTGAATCACCCTCTCTAAAATGGCCGCAGAATCAACCCAAACCTTGTGACTGTGTCAACATTATCTTGCATGCTTGATTAACAGGAAGTACCTTCCAGGCATCTTGTCTTACAATCACATATCCAGCTTTTTTTTTTGTCAGTGAGAAAATACTGTCAAGCCCAAAGACCAGACTTTTAAAAATATTTTGCTGCTCATTTCCCAACCAGGTACACCTTCTATGATGGCCCCCCTTTTGCCACGGGTCTACCCCACTATGGGCACATCCTGGCCGGTACCATCAAGGACATTGTTACTCGCTTCGCCCACCAGAGCGGCTTCCATGTGGACCGACGCTTTGGCTGGGATTGTCACGGCCTGCCTGTGGTGAGAATCTGTCATCTTGGATATTGTTAAAAACATTTTACTGAAAGTTCTTCATATATGTATAGGTTTATCCTTGGGTTATTTATTTGTGTATTGTTGCTGTGTGTTTTTGTAGGAGTATGAAATCGATAAGACTTTGGGGATCAAAGGGCCTGAGGATGTGGCCAAGATGGGCATTGCCGAGTACAACAAGCAGTGCAGGACCATTGTCATGAGATACTCCAACGAGTGGGAGGTGAGCTTACAGGAAGAATAATATGTGAGAGAACATTGTAACCATACTTAAGAGACCAGTTTGGTTTTTTATTACATGTGGCAATCTAATAAAAACATGTCTTACTTCGAACAGTGCAATGAACCAGCTCTATAACATAGTGAGGCTACACCACATGTGTGATGTGTTTATTTTAAATGGGAGGATTTACATGTGTCTTCACAAGACTGACTTAAAAAGAATGGTTTGTAATGAAGCAGATGTGTTCATATGATCATCATGTTTTTTTTTTTATTTGCTTTGTGTAATGTGCACGTTACTATTTATTCCTAGATTTCAGTGAAGCGAATGGGACGGTGGATTGACTTCAACAACGACTACAAGACTCTGTACCCATGGTTTATGGAGACTGTCTGGTAAGAATGTTAGATTTACCATCATATATATGCACGTTTTGGCTTAAAGATGCATTATTTATATTTTAATTGTATACAAGGAATTAAATGTAGGCCCCTATCTTTTCCACATAATCACTTCATCAACTTCAAAGCGTAAGTTAAGTATTTGTCAACCTAGAACCTATTTTAACCACTTGGGGCAAAGAGACAAGAGGGTAACATGTCATACTCTGAAAACCATGCCCACTGGAGGGGAAATTATCACTGCCAAGATATGCAACCAAAAGCTGAAACGCTAACAATATGCCTGTAGCTAGCTAAAAACATTAGATATCAGCATGCCAAAGGATTATTTTAGCACCTCAGAGAGGAAGAGTTGCATCGATATACTCAGTGTTGTCGCTCTATCTCAGTGTCCCTTCTTCTTATCTTGCTTATCTTGGAGAAACGACTCCACTAAATGGCCAGCAGTGACATACTTTGATATTTACAGCTATTTGATCAAATCACCAGGGGCCTCATTTATAAAGCTTGCTTACGCACAAAACGGGGCTTGAAAGTGGCGTACGCCACTTCCCACGCAAAGGTTGTGATTTATAAAAATAAACTTGGCGGGAGAATGTGCGCACCTGTAAGCAAACTCTGAGTCATGCGTGTGCACATTTTGGAGACACTGGGAAGTGGCAACGCAGAC
>NC_065529.1:32542223-32617109 GCF_006386435.1 Epinephelus moara | reverse complement strand
TGTAGAGGGCGGAATATGAGGCGGATCTGGGTGCGCACAACTCCAGGAGGTCTGTGATTTATAAAGAGAACATTGCGTGCAAGTGTGCGTGCGCACGGTTTTATAAATCAGATTATTTTTTGGCGCACGCCATTTTCAGCTTTTGGGCGCACGTCAACTCTTAGTATGAATCCTAAGCACTCTTTTATAAATGAGGCCCCAGGTGAGTTCATCATTTAAGATAACAAAAAATCCAAACCAGGCCTTTCGTAACTCAGTTAGGTTCAACTTCTACTGTTTGTCCGGCTAAATTAGCAAAGTGTTTGCTGCACTTAAGCATGCTGAGTGTCAGGTTCTCACAGCTTTCCCACATCTACCTGTTGATGCCTCATGTCTTATTGCTTAAAAGCTCAATTTTTCCAGTTTGACTGCTTGTAAAAATGTAGTTATGGATTCTTTACCATAGTGTTGTCACGATACCAAAATCTTTGTTTCGGTACCCATACCAATATGAATTTCGATACTTTTCGGTACTTTTCCTAAGGAAAAGTCCTTTTGACTACAAACCTTTAGAACAATAAATAGTGGGGATGTAACGGTACCAAAAAATCATGGTTCGGTAAGTACCTCGGTACAGACGTCATGGTTTGGTTGCTCAAAAGTTTCACCAAGTTGGTGTTGTCTCGTGTTGTCTCCCTTTGCGAGGCAGACTTTCTCGTCTTTTTTCAGGTACACCAGCTGCGAATGTTGATACAGGTGTTGTCATACACACCACTTGTGCAATCTGTGCTCCAATAGGAACAAGAAAGGCGTTTGTGTGCATAAATGAGTAAAATAAATTAACTAAATCAATGAATTGAATCAATTTCAAAGTACCGGTATTTTCCAAATGCAGTATAGTACCGTTTGGAATACTCTAGTACCGCGGTACTATTTTAGTACCGGTATACCGTGCAACACTACTTTACCACGTCGGTAGTGCCTCCCACCACAAAGCAGCTTTTAGGTATTTTTGTATTGTTTTAGCAGATGGTAATAACAAGGGGGCACCTTCACACAATACAGAGGCATCAGTGGAGAGTGATGAATTGTTCTTCCCCCCACTGTGGACAGAACTTAAATGTGCTCTGTGTCTATATGCACCCTAAATGAATGTCCACTCAAAGTTCTTTTTTGTTTTCCACTGACAGGCTCACATTATTGTTGTAGGTGTCTGACAACATTATGGAAACAATCTCTATCTTTGTTAAAGAGCAGGATCCTTTTTTGTTAAATTTCAAAAAGCCCTGGAATCGCTGTCGCTAAACCATCATACTCAGTTTAACTAAAAAGTAATTTTAACATGTATAGAGTCAGTATATTCACTTCTAGCTGGTTGAGTTAGGGATTTATTTCACCCAAACCAGAACTGGTGATTTTTGGCACAGTGGAAAGGCAAACCAAGATTGTTTTGGTGATTTTTATTTTGTTTCTGTTGACTTTAAATAAAGTGTGTTTTACAATGATGAAATGACCATTTATTAAATGGAGTCTGGCAGCTTTTAGTGATTTCAGGGCTGCTTCTGGTTTTAAAAAAAAGGATCTTACACCATAACAAAAAGGTCTATCTCTGTAGGGATCCTTTCCATAATGTTGTCAGGCACTTTGAATAATAATCTGAGCCTGTCAGTGGCAAAAGCGAGCACTCAAAGTGGACGTACATGATGTTGCGCACATGCCTGTTTCGCAGCTGCTGGCTGCAGCATTCTCACTCAGTACTGGACGATTTGCAAACACTTTTGTTCCCATTTGTCACTTAGATATAAAAACATAGGTACAGAGGGTCCAGGTTGAAAAATACCAAAGGTATCCTTTAACTTATTTCCCTGAAGGACACTAATGTCACAGGAGTACACAAATGATGATGAATAACCACAATCTACTTAAAGTAAAACACTTAAAACCAATATATAACAAAGAAAATGCAGTTTGTCTTTCCTATCTTTCTGTCTTTAATTTTTTCATGTGTCTTTTATTCATTCAGGTGGGTGTTCAAACAGCTGTACGACAAGGGTCTGGTTTACCGAGGTGTCAAAGTCATGCCTTTCTCCACTGCCTGCAACACCCCCCTGTCCAACTTTGAGTCCCACCAGAACTACAAGGTTGGCACAAATCACAACCCGACTCACACCTGAAGTGGTCTAATGCAGCACAAGTAACAGCATTTACTGTTGCATGAGAACATTAAATTGACTAAATCTTTTTATTTTTTGTCTCCAGGACGTTCAGGACCCATCAGTGATCGTCAACTTCCCAATAGTCGGGAATGAGGATGTGGCTTTGATCGCCTGGACGACCACACCCTGGACTCTACCAAGCAACCTGGCCCTCTGTGTTAACCCAGAGTTCTTGTACGTCAAGGTCAAAGGTGAGAGACAAAGCTTTAGTTTAACTTTATTTTTTCAGCCGTGAGTAGCTCCTCCATTTCCTTTGTGCATTTTATTTAGTTGGGAAAATGTTTTTTAAGAGTGCATATTGATGTATTTGATATTTATTTTTTATTTATTTTGTCATTTTCCATTTCAAATATTGTTATTGAGCCAAAGATGATGACACATACAGTATATTGTTGTGTCAGTGCTCATTTACACTTATATGAAAGCTTTGTAAACTTTTATTCATGTTTATTAACAGAGAAAGGAACATTTTTTCAAAATCTAACACATTTAAATCAAATAAAAATTGACAAGGATAAAAAGAATGTATATACTAAATAAAAGACATAAACCTAACTCTAAGAATATTAACATAATTTAGATAAGGCAGTCCAGGAACATTGATTTGCTACTTTTATCTCCCCCCCTAGTCTTCTTTATCTTCCTAAACCTCTCCTGTCTCCCTGTCTCCTTCTCTCACTCATTTAGGTCAGTAATTAAAATGAAACGGTGTATACGTTTAGGCTTCAACTCAGCAAGTTCTATGTGCAAGGTGTGATAGGATGGGCTGCCAAAGTCTGCCTTTTAAGCTATCTTACCCTTTTCAAATTTAATGTACTGTTAAGATCATTTTGCCACATTTTGTAGGTAGAGATGGTAGTTTCTTTCCTTGATTTAAGTAGCCAGGGGTTTTTTGCTGCAATGAGGCAATAAGAGAAGAATTGTTGTTGGGCTGTGGTGAGCCCTCTTTGTGCTTCAGATACACCAAGAGTAATTTTAATGAAGGTTCTGGTTCTAGTGGAGCATTCATTTCTGAGATGTTATTGAAGATATCAGATCACAAACATGAAGCCTTGGGCCATAATATAAAGCTATGAAAAAGAGGTGCCTCTGAATAATGATATTTATCACACGTGGGTGATACGTTTGGATATATTCTGTGTACTTTTACCTTGGAGTAATGGAGTTTGCAGTATTCTAAGTTGTAGAAGACAGTATCTGGTGATGTTTGAGCGTTGTGTATGTGTTTGAGACTTTCTTCTCATACCTCATCTGGCCTTTGAATACGTATTTTTTCCAAAGCTGGCTTTAAAACTTTCAGAAGACGGAGAGATTAGGAGAGTGTGGGGATGTTCCTATAACATATTTACCTGACATTTCAATGGAAGTTTACACTTAGAGTAGTCGGCTAGTTTTAAATGTAAGTAAACACTCATAGAACAGGCACAATTTGATCAATAAGGTCAAACATTGTCCAAAAAATATTGCTTATATTATAGGAGCCATTTCAAAATGTTAATTGCATTTTTGCAATAACCAAGTTGGATTTTAAATGCTGATGAAACCTGTGACCCTTTGCACGATGCATTATGAACATTGCACATTATCCTACAGAGTATTAAAGGTACTGACTCATCACCATGTAGTTTCATCCACTGAGTCTGAGTGCATACTTGTGTGTTTGTGCGTGTGAAAGGGAGAAAGAGAGGAAGGGGCGGCATTGTTGATGATCCGAGCCACTTGTTTTTGTAGCATGCTGATTCAAACACCTGTTTTCATCTGGGTATCTTAGTACGTTCAACTGTAACCGTAATTCTGGGCTTGACTAGCGAGGGTAGCAACATGTAATTGTCTAGCAAACATCTCTAGTGGGGTGTTATATAACTTATCCTGGTGACATTTTGATATTTTGTCACTTTTCTAGTGTGTACATACTACATGCTCATAATGTGTTCAGGACTGGTGTGTAATATGAAATTTGGTCAGAGCTTAGGTTCTTGAAAATCAAGATGTGGTCACTAGTACCAACATAAAGAACCCCTGATGTGCTGATTGGGACTGAATGCTTCTCTGCAGGGCTTGCTGGTCTGAACTGTTTTGTCCAAATACAATCTGCGCCCAGTGTTCTCCGTGTGGTCAGGATACTTTCATATTATTGCCAAGAAACACCATTATTTTGTTGCTGTCGTTTGTGTTTTCTTCACGTTATTGTCGGGGGAAAAAAGGAAATATCTGCCCACAAACATGTTTGTGTTGTGGATTACTTGAGTTTCCAGGACTGATAGTTTTGTTGAACGATGCTGCTTAAACGCTGTAGCCTGAGGCCAAAGTTTTCTGACTATAAAATCTTGTTTCCCTTGTGGGTTGAGTGTTCTGGACCACAATATCAGCTGATGGGTGTTTTTATTTGGAAAGAACAAACAAAAACAAATTAACAGAGGAGGAGTGCTGCCTTGGCAAATATGCACCCAGAGGAAGGGATTTCTGAACCATACTGTGTTGGTGGAGTTTTTAGCCTTTGGCTAAGTGTTAGCTGATGAAACAGGACTGTTTTTTTGTTGTATGACAGGAGACTCTCTCTGACTGCAACTTAGTTTTTATCTTCAACTAAGCAGACGCTTCACATCCATGAGCAGTAACTCTATTCTGAGGCATAACTGATGTTCATGAAGGCTCATTAAAAACATTATCTGTCCTCCAAGTGCATGTAGACCCACCCACGTAAAGTGTCCCTGTCAGAGTTAAACAAAAGACAATTAAATATAGTTGTGTATTAATTTTGCTAATGGCCTCGACATTCAGGTTGCACTAAGAAGCGTTTTGAAAATCGATGTGTTTGGAAAGGCACAATCTATGATCCAAATGTAACCTGAAACCTGCTCCCTCTCTCTGAAACTGACAATAGACAACAACCACATTTAATGCTACTGTCTTGTTTTTTTTTTCTGCGTAATTTTATGTTAAGACGGTGCTTTTTGTCAAGTATTTGTGCTTCACTGCTGTCAGACATAGGGTGTATGTACACACAGTTGCCAGTTTATTCAGTACACGTAGCTAAAACTGATGCAGTCTTATGCCCTGAAAAAAATCCTACCTTCATAAAAGTTATAATGTTCATTTGTTAGGTCTGTTCAAGAGAGGTGTTAATCCATCTTCATGGTTATTTTGGAAGTTGTAGTTTGTGGTGCTGGTGAACTGCACTATTATACTGTTGGTGCTTCTAATATTTTATCCACCTCCATTTATTTTAAATCAATTTTTGGAAGGCTGTTGTATTCAGAGCTGCAACCACGGGGGAAGAGGGGGGCACTGCAGGGAGAGTGCTACATGTCCGCGATGAAACGGTTCCGATATCAGTATTAAATGCTGTATAAGCGCAGTGCGGAGTGGCAGGGATTAGCTATTCAGTAGGATAGGCAAGGCAGGGTAGCTTTATTTGTATAGCACATTTCATACACAAGGGCAATTCAAAGTGCTTTACAGAGCAATAAAATATAGAACATAATAAAGGATACAGAAATGACTAAAGAGAAAAAAATATATAATAATTTACAAATCAAAAACACCATTAAAATGTGTAAAAGGTGCAAAGATAAAAAAAAAATATAAATTATTAATAAACATTATTTAAAATGATATAAAATTGAGTTTAAAAATATTTTTGCAGTCATTACAAGGTGGAGTAGGCAGTGTAAAAAAGTAATGTTTTTAGCTTTGACTTAAAAGAGATCACATTCGGGACTTGTCTGACAACATCTGGAAGGCTATTTCAGGTTTGTGCTGCTTCTCCATGTTTTGTTCTAACTCTTGGGACGATCACCAAGCCAGCCATACATGTCCTCGCGGTCCTAGAAGGTTCATATGTCACAAGCACGTCAGATATATTTGGACGCTGAGCCAATACACACACAGGGACTCACGTGCACTAATATGCTCGTGTGGCTGGACCGTCTACCACAGCAAAAAACAGAGAAGCTCAGATTACAGCTCACAGGGAGTGTGACTTCACTGTCTGCTCACGATGCCATTACTCCACCATATCATTGCATAGCATATACGACATTCAGAGCATTGAAATAGCAGCAATAGCATTTTTAGTTTATAGTAGGAAACTGAGAGATATTTGGAAATATCTTTTTTTATTATTTTTCACAGCAGACATTTTGACTTGACATAGTAAAAACAAAACACAGGTGTTAACATTGATTATGACTCTGATATATTCAGGTCTAACTGTAAGCAATGATAGTGAGTCAGCACGCACAACACCAGTACCCCGACACTGAAGCGTCTGAATGGAATTCAACCATCATGAATTTCATTCTTAACACCTGTGCTTCTCCTATAGTGAAAAGTCAAAATGTCCTCTGTGGAAAAAGGTCTTTCACTGTAACATAAACCAACAGTTTTGTTCATGTGTAAGTCATCTACATTTGTGTGCGGTTCAGACGTGAGGAACGTGGATGAACCTGAAATCAGGTCGCTTAAAAAAAGTGTTGTCCTTGTTCAAATATAAAAGAGAGAATACTCCAGAGAGGTGGCTAGTGTTTTTGTGTTACCCTCCTGCTGTAGTTTTTGGTTCCCTGAGAGAGAAACTGGTGGTTTTTTAAAAGGATGACCTAGATTCATACCAGCTTGTCATAGCCTGTTTGATCCTGCAGGGGGCACTGTTGAAGCATAGTCTGCCATCCTCACTGCACTGCTTGTGCTGTGCTGCATGGGAGACCGCCTTGGAATACCAATGAATGTTTTTTTTTTTTTTTTTTTCTATCAGCTCAGTCTCTTTTTATCTCCCGTCCTCCCTCTCTCTCTCTCTCGCTCCATCTTCATCCAAATTTCCCCTCCTTCATTTTCTTATCGCTCTCTTTGCCTCCACATGCACCTGTTTTTGTCCTTCGTTGTTCTTATTTTCTGTCTCTCTCTATGTCTGTCTCTTCCCCTCGCTGCCTTTGTTGCTGTTTGAGTTGAGGGCTGTCAGCAGCGGCAGGTCTGAGCTGTGCAGTCATTTGTCACACCACTGAGGAGAAGAAACATCTTTTATTGATGCTGCCCCCCTTCTCTCTCTTTGTGTGTCTCACTGTCACAGGCAGTTTGGGGGTTTTGCCCTCTTCACAACTGTTGTCCCTGATGTTTTCAACATCCCCTGTCCTAAAATTTCCCATTTGGCCAGTTTTCCAGGAGGGTGCAGTCTCCAAAATGTCAGGCAGTCATCCCACATGAGGTGGCGACGTTTTAATAAGCCCAGTCGGTTGTAGCCACATGATGGGGTTCTTACCTGACCTTGACTTTATAGCTCACTATGTTATTATGACGCAGGAGTTGACATTGAGGTTTCACATATGTGCATGTATGACGGCTATTAGATACCTGGATTTGAACCATGTTTAATGAGTCACTGTTTATCATACATACAATTCAGTTCAGTGAACATAAATCATTCTGCAGGGCTCTTTAGATGGCTGACTTTAAAACAGGAATAAAAAGAAATCATTTTTCATCTCATCGATCAGTATCTTTATTCCCACCTCATTACATTCACTGTGAGGTTTGAAAGCTGCGCTGAAAAATAAAAAGGCAAAATATAAAAACACCTGCTGAGATTTTTCTGTTAATGCTTTGACCTTCTTCAAAACATTTTTGTTTTGTTTGTCTCCAGTTGTCACATGATGAAAACCTTTGCTTTGTTAGACTACATGATGAATGTTGCAGATGGATAACGCTCTCTGTTGTTGTCTTTCTGTTTATTGCCGTAGATGGTGCAACACAGAAGCTCCAGTAAACCTCTTTGTTTCAGTCAATCAATCAGTCAAACCTTTATTTATTTATTTTATCTATTTATTATTTTATCTATTTATTTTTTATAGCACCTTTCAAACTATTCAGTGCTCTTCAAAGTACAAGTAAATGATGAAACACAGGATGTTAAATAGTAAGATAGAAGGATGGGGCGAAAAACGCAATATGTTTGTGTGGCAATATTGTTTAGTGACACAGTGCCAAATATCGATTTTTATTATATATAAATTTATGAATAGACTGAAAACTTTCTTATCAGATAAAACAGATGTTGATAAAGTTTTCCTTTGGGGACGTACAGCTGAAAAAAGGTAATGAATCACAGTATACCTTATCGCAGTACTCAGCATATTGCAACACGTTTAAAACCGCAATAATATTGTATTGTGACTAAAGTATCGTGATAATATCGTATCATGGATCCTCTGGCGAGTCCCACCCTACTAAATAGATGGGTTTTTAGTTTACGTTTAAAAATATCAATATTTTCAGCTCCTCTCTGATCCAGCGGCAGCCCTTCTGTGGATACACCGTGTCTCTATCTTTGTCATATTTACACCTAACCACACTGTCTGCATGAGCAGCGCATGTGTGTCACGAAACCTCTGGGGATTTTTCTACGGTCGCCATGTTAACACGTTAGAGCAGCCACACTACTCGTGTGAGCAGTGCTGCTCACACGTAGCTCGGCTGCTGCTCAGTTGAGTAGTCTCGCCTATTTTTTCTGGATGACGCGTGCAGTTTTTTTTTAGCAAAAATAGGCGGTAAAAATGGTCTCAATATCATATTGACATCATGCCAGCATTCTGTACAGTTTCCATGTCTTCATCTGTTACAGACATTTAAAAAATCTAAATATTAATTTGCAGCTCAACACCTGTTTCTGTTTCAAAAATAAACACAGAGGCTTTTATTCTGAAATATTTGCAGGACTGTGTTGTTGACAATGCAGTGGCTTACATGGCTCCATATATTATTGGAGTATTTGCTTTTTACTGTACCCGCAGCAGCTCAGCAAGGTAGCCATCACGCAATACGTTTTGTTTTTTAGCCTACTTTCCCCTTTTTTTATGCTTTTTGCACTATATATCACAAGCCAGTTAAAAACAAACAAATGTTCAAGAAGCAAATAAAAATGAAACGCATTACATAAAAATGACAAACAAACATAAATGTAATAAATAAATAGAATAATATTCAATTTTAACATTAAAAATAAACTTCAAATTAAAGGTTAGTTCAGTCAGGTTTTATTAATTTCTACAATTTTGCTCATCTTAACAGTTCTTTTGCAGATTTTAAATTCACACATCTCAATCAAAGATGTGCAGTACAAACAGAATTTGTTGAGAAAAGCACTAAAAGTGTGATTTTATTTAATTTGTCCTCATGCCGTGTCGGTGCTCTTTGATTTATCTTCATCTATTGTTCTTACTGTTTGTGTCCTACAATGAGACGTGCTCTTGTTTAAAGTGTGCCTCCATGTTACAGCAGCACAGATCTTAATATAAGGAGTCTTGGGTTAATGAGAAGTACACATGGATACATTACATACACACACACACAGACGTGTGAGCGGCAAGCAAGTGTAAAATCGTAACGAATTCATTCATGTGTGTTTGTCTGTTCGTCTGTCAGATAACACCACAGGGAAGGTCTACATCATGATGGAGGCCAGGCTGGGAGCTCTGTTCAAGTCGGAGAGCGAGTACACTCTCCTGGACAAGTAAGTACGCAAGACACTTGAGCCACAAAAAAACAAAAATAAGAGTAAGTGACTAATATCTGAAAGACACAGTGATATGAAAAATACACTTTTCAAGTTCTAATCTTTTGACTCTGTGGTAACTGTTCATTTTTCTCTCGTTAGATTCTGAATATTTGTCAAAAATAAGAGTGTTTTAAAACCAAGTCCCTCTTTTTGATGATTCACCATGAACTCGGGGGCGGTTACATAGATGCATCCAATCATCAAACCCCCGCCCATCATATTAAACTACACTTGACCGTTAGCTAGTGGGAAGCAAGCAGAGAGAAATCAGAGCAGGTGGTGTGTGTTTGGGTCAGTTAGCAAAAACTAAATGTGCTTGAGGTCTAATTTATTCATTTAACCCCGTGATCCCCAGTCTATGTGCCAAAATACAACAGTCCTTTGCTGATTCAGTGGGGAAATAAGTTCCCAGAATGGCACAATAAATATTGAACAGCACAGTCCAGTCCTATTTAATTATTGTCAAATAAAGACAGCTGCTCAGGCAGTGCTGGTTGTGTTTTTAAATCTAATCTGACTCTCTACACTGAAATGAGAGCTCTGATTTTCCAAGAAATAGAACGCTCTATTTCTGTATGGTCAAGTTTCACTTGCACTGCGCTTGGTGCTCTGCCAAAAACTACATTTTACAAGATTACATTGAACACATCATGAGAGTGCTAAAATCTACCTCCACCTAGTACTAATTTTTTACTGAATAAAGCTTGAACGCATCATAATGCAACTCAGTACAATGTCCGTGAGATGTTAGTTGTGGCCGCCGGCTGCTATCAGCTAATGCTAACTAGCTCTCATCCTGCTGATGTCAACGTGAATTCATTGTTCATATGTCTCCTGAGTTATGACTTGTCTTTTAGAGTTGAAGAAACAAGGATAAATTTGGGGCGTCAGTGGCTTAGTGGTAGAGCAGGCGCCCCATGTACAAGGCTGTTGCCGCAGACGCCCAGGTTCGAGATATGTTTTTGGGCATTTTTGCCTTTAATGGATAGGACAGCCAAGCGTGAAAGGGGAGAGAGAGAGGGGATGACATGCAGCAAAGGGCCACAGGCTGGAGTCGAACCTGGGCCGCTGCGGCAACAGCCTTGTACATGGGGCGCCTGCTCTATCACTAAGCCACCGACGCCCCCCAAAAACATATCTTAAAAAAAAAAAAAAGATAAATTTACTGACAGGGGAATTAGCACATGTGCATATTACCAGCTGTGTGTTGTTCTCAACGTAGCATTATCAGGTAAAACAATAGAGTGCATCTTCTGTCGCAATAATAGTGAGGTTACTGCATCCCGGGGAAGATCTCTGTTCGTCCCAAACATGTTTTTTATTGTCACCGGGACACCGGCGGCTACAAAGCCCTCTCGTCACACAACAGTGAGATCCCTGAGCCCATTTGTCAAACAGTCATTGTATTCTTCTTGCACCTGCTCATTAATTTAGGTTTGTGGCTGTGAGTCTTGACCCCTGCTTTTCAGCCTGTGCAAAATGTGTTACAACAGAAAAACATTGGCCACTGCCATCGGTGAAGTTCATCTCATTTGACGATAGACAGTCAACAAGGCAGATATCAGCCTATAAATCAGTGCTTCCCTTAAATGTACAAACAGTCCAGTTTGTGACAGAGTGCGCTCTGATGCTCTTAGTATTTAGAAATGCAGCCAATGTGTTTGAGAGAGAGAGGTTGACAGAGACAGAGACGACCCATAAACAGAAACATAATATGTAGCAGTGAATGCTGATATTGTGGCGGGCTGCCACATAAAAAATAATGTTTGGGAAACCCTGCATCAGGTGTTTGCATCAGCTTTTACTCCCACACTACCCCTTATAAATAAGTTAAAATAAAAGTTGAGGTTGCAGTAAATGTAGGTGATAAAGGTGACAGTTCCAAACATTCAACATAATGATGATGGATGATGGTTATTATGATGGGGTGGTGAATATAACCTTAATATTCTGCACTTGCAACACTGAAACTTGGTAAGTTGAGAGAACTCAAACCTACAGTAGCTATGGTCCTTCATCAAACTTTAAACTTGTATTTATTTAACTGTGAAAGGTTTTCTCCTGAGTTATAACTTGTCTCTCAGAGTTAAAGAAACAAGGATAAAGTTACTGACAGGAGAATTAGCAGATGTGCATTTTACCAGCTGTGTGTTGTTCAGTCAGCACCAAGAAAAAAAAACTAATTCCCAATTTTCCAGTTCAGTGGATGATGCAGGAGCAAAGGGGACGAGCAGAGCATGTTTAAAGATTACAGAATATACTGAAACCTGATGGAGCACATTTCCAGGCAGGATTTCTCCTCACTATATTGGACAAATTAACTGCCAATAAAAAAGACATGTTGAAAAACGTCTTAACTGGCAGGAGCCTCGTCTTCCACGGGGACAAAGTCTCCATACACAGAGGCAGAAACGTCTTTATTAGCACAATAATTACAAAAACAGAGTAGCATGAGTGACTCAGCTGCCAACAATAACTTAAACCTTAAATTGAGATGTCAGGAGATCCTGTGGCAGTTTTTGTCCTGACCAAATAAAAGTGATGGGAATAGTCAAAAAGCAATAATATCATATATCATGTTTTATATTCTGTGGTGCATTTAAGATGCTCTGGTCAGCCTTTGGTGGATGGTGTAGGTTTGGTTTCCAAAGTGTGGGGTTTCTCCAGCAGAAAACAGCAAAAATAAACCCTGACATTATTTAAATCCTGCATTTTACACATCTAAATTCCCACCAGGCCAAAACATTTTGGAAGTTGCAATTTATTTTGGTCTGTATTAACAATTTTCCAATTATGTCCATTTTTTTCAACAATTATGCACCAACAAAGCCCATTAAAGGGAGTAAATAACAATAAGGCATTAAATTAAAAGGCAAAAACAAATTATATGAACATGGTTATGATACTGGTTATCATTCTTTCCAATTAAAGAAAAAAAAGTAGTCTAAAATAATTTTGTAATGCCATATTATTTGCTGAAATAACACAAACCCTCCTCGAGGTCACATCTGGTTTTTATTTTAAGGGACTGAAAGTTGCATCGATTAATCGATAATTAGTTAATTGATTATTTGATGATAAAAAAAAATTATAAACAGCAAGTATTTTTATAATCAATTAATTGTATCAGTAATTTTTCAAGCAAAAATGCCCCAAAATATTATATTTCTCAAATGTGAAGATTTGCTGCTTTCCTTGGTCTTACATTATAGTAAATTTAATATTTTTAGATTTGGAAATGTTTGGACAAAACAAGACATTTGATGAAGTCACATATGATATGCGCTATGACAGTGGTTCTCAAATGGTGTGCCCCGAAGCAAATCTAGATGTACAGTGGGATATTGTGATTACCACACATAATTATTGCAATATTCAACTGGGCCTACACAAAAAGTTATGAATGGATTTTTAATTGACTGTATCAGTGTGTTGTGTAGACCCATTTCCTAATAAAGAGGCAAACTCTATTTAACAAATGTAATTTATTTAATTTAAAAAGCCTTCACCGGGAACCTATTTGTCACCGTTCTTGTGTGGGAATTGTAAGTGTGAGACACATCACATTATCTTGCATTATTTTCCATTGAAATGGATGTGTTATTGGTGCTTTGATGTAATTTTAAAAAGTTTAAAATTAATTCTTCAATCATTTAGTTAAATATTTCATGAGTAATAGTTGGTTGTCAATCGTTATTTGATATTAGAAAAAATAAACATACATTTAAGTTGTGATAAGAGTGATAACACATTATAGAGGCTGTTGTGCACAGATATAAATACAGGTGTGCCTTGAGATTTGGGCTTGTCCTTTGGTGTCCCTTGGGCACAAAACCTTTTAAAAACCACTGCGCTGTGATATTGTAACAAGCTTTTCTCACTGTTTTCTAACATTTTTAAACCGACCAATTAATCAAGAAAAAAATCAACAGATTAATCTGCAACATCCATAGCTATTAGTTGTAGCCCTAATAGAGATGTCAGACTTTATAATGGATAGATATTGTATGTGCATCTTTACAAAGGAGAACTCTAGCATCCTTTTAGGAGAGTCGTGTCAATAGCTGGACAGTCAGAGGGCACTGTTTAGAGAAACTGAGTAAATTAAATAAGAGTGAATTACAGATATTGAAATGTGTGTTTTCTGTTTTTAGATTTCCTGGCAAGACGCTGAACGGGAAAAAATACAAGCCTCTTTTCCCGTACTTTGCCAAGGTTAGTGGTTTGTGTCGTTGTTCCTTTGTGTTCTACAGGTTTATGTGTTGTTTGTCACAAAATAAAGACAGACCTATGTCTCACTTTAATTACCTGTCCGACCACAAATTGGCATCTCAGTTCACGTTCTCTAAATCTCGTTCGCTAGTCTTTTAATCTCTCTCTATCTATCACTATCTGTGGCTCTGTTTCTTTTGCTTCCTCATCACTCGCCCTTCTTCATCTAATTGTGTTCATCCTTGTTTCACTTCAGAGTGGGGAGACAGGAGCATTCCAGGTGGTGATGGATAACTACGTCAAGGAGGAGGAGGGCACAGGCGTGGTCCACCAGGCACCGTACTTTGGAGCTGTGAGTGTGGTCTTTCACTGCTTTCCTGCTTTGTGCTTTGTTTTTAATCAAGAGATTTATCTTTGGGTTCATAAAATGTCAGAAAAATAGAAATAAAATTGCCCATCGCAACTGTCCTTCTGACCAAAGAAACCCAAAGAGATTCAAGGGAGAATTATTTGAAACAGAGAGCAGGATTTTTTTTTAGCAATTTGACTTTATAAATTACTGTTATGTTAATGCTGCATTAACAGAGGGTTGACTACACAGTTAACAACAAGCTTTCAAAGCGCACAGTGATAAAATCACAACAATCACCAGCAGCATCCAGTGTCCAACTGATCTGCTCCCACAAATCGGCTTTTCTGTCGTTGTTGTGATAGTTTCTGACTGACATGTCATACAGTAGGTAAAGGAGCAGCAGTGACGTCACCAGCGCCTTTCTGAAAAGTTCACACATTTTCAGCTAAAATGCTCAGGACGGCCGCATATAAAAGATGAAAAGCAGTCTGAAAAAAGATGCTGGATGAGGCGCCTTTTCTCTATGTGTCAGCATGTGGTCGCATCATTGGGAACAATTGAATAAAGGCACAAGCGCTATGCTATGAGGACACAGGCCCTTAGTGGTAATTAACAGGTTATTTGACTAATGGTTTCAGCACCACCACTATGAAATGCCATTAAAATAATGATAAATAAGTAAATAAATATGCCTATAAAATAAAAAAAATATCACTCTGAATTAAATCTGTAAGATAACCACACCCCATTCATTGAGTATAACAAATGGAAATTAAAAGACTGGACCGCAGTAAAACAGGTAACATTACCAGCCTTATAAACATGATAGAAGGCTGATGAGGTCATTACTAGTCACCTTTTCCCTGCCGTTTGATGTTTTGATATAGTTTGATATTGCCAGCTGACCCTTATAAACATGGTTGCAAACCGCAGTCGGCAATTGTGAATGCAGCTCTGTGCAGTTTGGTAAAATTGGACAGATATTCCAAGATACGATATCCCGGCATTACTAACTCGAAAGCAAACGGTTAAAATGCAAATGAAGTAGACAACAACAAGCTACTACATAACTTGATGTGTGGCAGGCTGTGAGATGAGTGCGAAGGGACCGTCTACAGAGTGCAAAACCGAAAAGAGAAGGCCTAAAATAAAAATATTCAGTAGTTTTTCTCGTATACAGTATGGTATCCCCAAAATCACCTCACACACATTCAATTAATAGAACTCCTAAAATATGTTGCTTGATTAAAAAAAAGAAAAGGAGTGTTTGCCTGAGCCAGTTGAAGCCACAGTACACATGTGCCTGTGTAGCCGTGATCAGGATGGTATGATTTATTTACTTATTTATTTATTTAACATTGACTTAAATGGCGTTCCATACACTACTGTAGTTTGCCATGAGTACAAAAGTCTATGATAGCATGAAATGAAAACTGCTAACAGACGTTGTGAATTCGCACCCACTAACAAGTGTTTTCAAATATTGTGATAAATGTCCAGACCAGTCAGATCCTAATGAATAATGGATGTTCTATGACAGTTTATCAGTGTCTTAGGCATAAGCCTGCTAGTCGAGACTCTAAATCGAGACCTCGACCAACAAAGGCTTTTAAGGATTAAGACAAGAGACTAACAGAGTGCAAGATATACATCAAGCAGTGCACTGTGGTGGCTGAGTGTACTGTGTGCAGCCGTTGATCCCTCTCCCTTCTGTCACTGTCACGGGGCTCAAACCTGCTTTCTGTCAGGATCACCCTCCTCCTTTTTAATTATAATGTACTTCACTTCCTCGAGTGATTTGGAATGAAGTTGAGAAATGTACTTCTGAAACGTTGCTTCGAGTAAGCTTGTTTATCCCGTCCTGCAGATGCTCATATGGAGCACACTCTGGAGGAAAACAAGGTCACCTCTTGTCAAGTGTTGTGCTGTGGATGGCTTCACTGCCGTCCTGTGTTTAAAAGTTTGTCTTTCATGTGTGTCCAGGAGCATTGCCTCTACCAATATAATTCAGTTATGTTCTATTTCTATATTTGCTCGTTTTCTGAAATTGCAGAGGGTTTTTTTTGTTGTAGTTTTTAAAGTGGTCAACATGTTTTCCCAATTTTCTGCTGCTTTACTGCTTTGAGTGCCTTTAGCCATGGCAGGTGTAGCTCCTGTAGACTGGAGTGGACACATGCGACCATACAGTAAATCACATAGGAAAGTCAAAGATTCAAATCATTAGTCGGAGACCTCTCAGGAAAAGAGGCTTTGCCTGGTCAGGGTCCGGGATGACGTTATCCTCTGCCTTTTGCTTAGAAGTGGTGAATTTACAGTTTAGAACGGCCTAATGCGATATAATCTATGTCTTTTGTGTAGTGCAGTTAGCATGCTAGCTCAGATGGCTAACTTGGCTTGTCTACATGTCGCTGTCACCCTGAATTCCCGCAGAGCCCCGTTAAATAATCTGGCATTTTAACTCAGAATTGACAAATTTCTGAGTCCGAGGTAATTACTAAAATATTTGTATTAAATGCTACAGTACCAGTGTAATCCTGCAGTCGAAATTCCTGAGGAGCGGTGCTATCAGAGGTATTGGGTCATTGCTAATAGGTTAGATGCCCTTGTCAAGGGCAGATGGATGCCCCTGTGGCTGTAGCCAGCTGTGGATACACACTCAGTCTTCCTTTCTGGCATGGCTTCCTCCTCTGCACTCTGTGCTTATTTCAGCTCAGTCCCCATGGGGCTGTTAAGTAACCCCTTGAGATCAACATCCCGTATACATTTTGGTTTTAAATGTGTTTTTTTAATTAAATTTGGTCACAGTTCTGTTATTTGGTGATCACAGTCACATTGATCGGTTGATGGAAACACAAATATATTTCCTCTGGAGATATACAGCGGGAGGAAAAGCACTGTCAAAATACATTTCTCAAATTTTATGTTGTCATGACTGGATGTGAAATGACCCCTGGAGCCATCCATCTCGGATCCTGACAGGGTGTTTGAATACAAAATACATTTACAGCTGGACAGTACTCAGATCTTTCGTGCGTAGCTGCCACATACCAGCAGTGCTTCTTTCAACACTGCAAAAAGTATCTAGCTCAACAAGGAATTTAATATGGAGTCATAACATAGCTTTAAACTAGTGAAACTGGCTGCCAAAGGGGTTAGATAATTATTTTCATGTGATTCGGGTTTCTGCACACATCACTGCAGTCTGTATGAGAAAGTAGGTTTGTCCTCTTTATATAGCCGTAGATAGGAACATTTTTCTTTATAAGGCCATATTACATGAACTGCCTCTTTATTTATGTTCCCTACTGACTCCTAAAACTATCAGTAGCTGCAACCTTCGGTCACTCGGACAGTTACTAATGCAGTCATTTCTGGAACCTGCACTGACTTAAATGAAAGTGCTTTTAAAATCTCTGCTCTTTCATCTTGGTGTCAGCTGCAGAATGACCTAAACTAGATTATATTATAAGCGTGGAAGATTTTGAAAACAAGATTAAGGACTATTTAACCACTGAATGCGTACATGTGGTTACTGAACGCTGCTAATTCAATTGTTTGCTGTAAATTGGCTGTATGTTTTAAGTCTGTTGCTGGTTTTCTCTATGTAGAAGTGTTATGTTGTTTGTTTTAAACTTTTGCTGTTGTGTTTGTAGTTTGTTAGCTGTCTTATATGAAACTCTTTGTGCCGATGTCTTGGCACGTTTTTTAAAGGATAATTCCACATAGCATATTTTTAATTCCTTCAAACACATTTTCAAGTTGAGGTAATAAGATACAGTTCATGCCTTTGTTATAATTAGGGTTGCAAGTTATAATTATTTTCATAATTGATCAATCAGACGATAATTTTCTAATTTAACTGATAAATTTTTATTCCTATAAAAAGTCAGGGAGTAGAGAAAAATGCCTATCACACTTTTCTTGAATCCAAAGCTGACATTTAACCCGAAGCTATTAAGTTTACTATCATAGGACGAATAAGAAAGTCAGATTTTGGGGAACACTTTTGCAAAAAAAAAAAAAAAAAAAAAAACCTAAAAGGACTAATAGATTATCAGAATAATTGCCAATTAATGTTTTGTCGATCCACTGTTAGATTAATTGACTAGTAGTTTAAGCTGTAGTTGCGATGTGTATTTATGTATTTGCAGTGAATTAAATGTGGTATAAATATAGATTTAGGTAACACAAATACCCTTTCTCACTAAACCCTTTAAACTGTGTATTATTCTCTCCGCAGGATGATTACAGGGTGTGCACCGAATACAAGATCATCCAGAGGGACCAAGCTCCTATCTGCCCTGTGGACGCCTCGGGCTGCTTCACTTCAGAGGTCACTGACTTTGCGGGACAGTATGTCAAAGTGAGTGACACATCAGACATTTACATGTAGATTAGGTTAGCACACATTTCAGGGTTTTCCACCCCTGGTAAGAGCCACTGGTATGATACTCGGGATAAAACCCTGAACGATATTGATAGCCGGTTTAATTCAACATTTCATTTGCCGCTCTCTGGGCACCCAGTCTCGTATTCCTCTCCATTTCCTGTGTTTATATCTGGAGAATATGTCTTTCCATAATCATTTTTTCCTTTTTCACTCTGAACAGTGCTTCTGATATGTGTTCTTTCATTTTAGTCATATGTTTAAGGCTTTTAATAATTATGTTTGGTGGTAACTGAGATGAGAATATGAAATATTCATCATGTTTTCCAGATGTAATTTAAAATTATTCTTTAGGAGCATGACTTGTTCGCTAATGTGGAGAAAGTTAAGGGAATCGGCGTCAGAGCAGTTTCACAAAGTTGTGTAGGAAAAACCTGCTGCCAAAGCACACGGTCACTGTTTATCAGTGCACTGGGTGCCCTCCCTGTCACACCCAACTTCATTACCATCCTAAGTGGGTAGTGAGTGAAAAATAGCAGTCATACATGATCTGATCACTATTTCACATCCTGGTGCAGAGGCCAGGGAGTGGACGCGACCCGCCTGGCCAGTAACAATACAGCGTTAGCTAATAAAGAGCATGCAGCCACAGGTCTCTGAGAGCCTGTCATAATCCGCTTTTGAAATATGTTAAAACCAAGCGTGAGTTTCATGGCTGTCTGAGACATTCTTTATTGCTGCATAAAAACTCAGGGGTGATCTGAGGGAGTGTCAGTCGCGTTGTGGGCTACACGAAGAGAAGCCGAGAGAGCAGCTGTTCCTCTGTAAACTGAAAATAAACCCTGTATTTTACACAACATGAGAGCGGCATCTTACACCCAGAAGAGCCTGCAGGTTAGCGGCTCCAGCGGCAGAGTAAGGGTTCAGAGCCCGTCACCTTCCCGGTGCCGTGGATCCTCATATGACAGCCGTGGACGCGCCGGTTATCGCAGCACTGCCGTGGAGTTGGGCACAGAGATACACCAGCAACATGCCAACGAGAAAGAGGAGATGCAGGAACTCAACGTCAAGTTTGCAGGTTACATCGAGAAGGTCCAGGCACTAGAGCAGAGGAATGCTGCTCTTCAAGCTGAACTGGCTGCACTGCAGGGCCGCTACAAGGGAGGCCCCACAGGCATCGGAGAAGAATATGAGCTCAAGTTTAAAGAGGTGCGGGAGCTGATTGAGGCCCTGACTAATGAGAAGGGAGCAGCTGATATCGAGCGAGGCTACATTGAAGAAGAGGTTGAGGTGTGGAGACTAAGGCTGGAGGAGGAGCTGGTGCTCAAAGAAGAGGCAGAGATGATCCTGAGTGAGTTTCGCCAGGATGTTGACAACGCCACGCTGCAGAAGGCTGAGCTGGAGAAGCGTATAGAGCAACTGGTGGCCGAGATAGAGTTCCTCAAGAAGCTGCATGATGAAGAGGTGGCAGACCTCATGAAGCAGATTGAGGACTCAAAGATTTCCGCAGAGCTGGGTGGCGATCGACCCGACCTGGCTGCTTATCTGCGCAACATGCGTGCAGAGATAGAATCTGTCGCTGCTCGCAACGTCAAGGAAGCGGAGAAGTGGTACAAGAGCAAGTTCGACACCCTCAAAGAGCATGCTGGCAAGCACGAGGAGCAAATGAAGGCCATGAAAGACGAGATCACGACCTTCCACAACCAAGTTACAGAGCTGCAGAACCAGATCGACGGGATGAGGGCTCGCAACGCATCCCTGGAGCAGCAGCTGGAGGACATGGAGATGTCCCACATGGATAAGGTGGGGAGCCTCGAGGGTGTCATCGCTCAGTTGGAGGCCCAGCTCTGCGAAACCAAACTAGAGATGACCAAGTATCTCCAAGACTACCAGGAACTGCTGCACATTAAGCTCAAGCTGGATGCAGAGATCGCTACCTACAGGAAGCTGCTGGAGGGGGAGGAGAGTAGGCTTGGAATTGCCAAAGATGCCTAAATATCTGGGATGAGAGGAGCTGCAAGTCTGAAGCAGCCACGGAGAAGACCAGCAGAGAGATCAGCTCATTATAGTTAAAAAGTTTATTCCCTATCTTACCCGTTCCTCCCCTGTTTTACCCTCCTCACTCCACGGACTGGCTGTTGTCTGATAAATGCTGATTTGAGATCTGAGTTAAAACATGTTGCTTTGATGAGTTTGATTGAGTAAACCGAGGGAATATACATGCTTATGCTAGTCAGGCGCTGGCTTGCAGGCGTATATCCCACAAAAAAGACTGTCCAACTTTCCCAAAATTTTGATTCAAATCAGGTAAAATCTGAGCAACAAAAAATGAGTAAACAAGACTACAGATCTGACCAAACTTTTGATGCCATCTTTCTGTACTTGACAGTTTCGGCAACATCTTTTGATACCCAAGTGGTATTGAAGTTTGATACCCAGCCCCTCTTCCCATTATGTTCTTGCTTACATTGTCTGCCTGCCTCCCCGTTCCTCCCAGTCCTTAATACTTCAAATTTTACATCATTTTCCAAAAAACAAGCCTCCTGTCCTTCCTTATTCCTAACCAGCTCTACCCTGTCGCCTCCAGTACCCCCCTGGTTCCTGCTGTATGGCCCTCAGGTCACCTTAGTTATACCATTTTCCATTATGACTTTTGGTGCAACACCCTTGCAACACTTTTCCAAATAAATCCCACTGTTATACCTCTCTGGTCATTTCTGTCATTCCCCTTTGCTACATCTGCTGCTTCTCTGGATCCAACTGTGGGATCTATCCTCCTTTACAAAAAATACTTGTGTCCAGCTGTGATGTACTACATCTCAGCCCAAACAAAGCAGATGTCATTAGTATTTTGACTGATGTTTAAAGTAGCCCCCTGATTTTAAATGTTCTGACACAACACAACTATTGACTATTCACACTAATGTTGACCAACTGTTCCTTAATAAAGATTGAAGTGAGTGCATACAAAACAATGCATCAATCTTTTTTCCTTTCTCCTGTGAGTTTCCTGTTGTTCTCTCTAATGATGTGCCTTTTCTTACTGGTATACTTGTTCTCTCTTTTTACTAACTTATTTCTCCGTCTGCTCTCATTCTGTCTCTCTACCTTCTCCTTTCCTTAATTTAACCTACAAAACAGGAAATGTGCTGAAAAGCAGTTCTTACCGAGTCGGGCCCAGTAAATTACAATTAGTTCACTATTTTGCTTTATCCTGTAAATAAATTCTAAATTCTGAATGTGCCTCTGAGGAATAAAGTGGCTGTGTGAATCCAGCCTGAGGTTGCTGTTTTTTCCACAGCAGGCAGCTGTGTTTAGCCGGGGTGGTTCAAATTATAACACAAGAGAAAAATGTTTTGGAAGCAGAGACTCTGCTGATTAATTATGCTTTGTGACAAAGAGATTCTAAAGTAGTCACAAGTGTGTGTGAGTAATCGAGTAAACATATCGAGTAACCCTTGTTTATACTCAATCGGCCAGATGGTGAATTTCTCTCAATTGGTTTCAGGCAAAGTTCCAATAAATGTCCACATCACAGGTGTTCTTTCATGTTTTAATGAGCCCGGGTCAGGGCATAACAAAATTTACTCCTGGCTGAGAAAGTTTAAAACCCCCCCACTCTACAAAGAGGTCACGACCAACAGTCTGCCAAACACCTTGCTGAAAAGTCATATTTACGAGCTTCCCGTGAATTGCACCGTGAGCTTGATTAGAGGGAGATGAAATAGTGCGTGATAAGGCACAGGGCTGATTGCATATTAGATTGTTTGCCATAAACATTGAGCTGGGACAGTTTCTCCCCACGTGTTTGGTGGTATTTATCATACCTGAATAAGCAGACCAGGATCTTGGCTGTGTGACCTTGTTTTTTTTCCTCAAAGGGAATCATAAAACCATGATGCGTTCAATGATCCAGAGCTTTCCCTACCTGAAGGAGAAAATGTAATATTAAGAAAATGTTGACCTTGTGATAAAGAAAGGGTAGGACAAATGTGTCGTCTTAACTCTAGCCATAGCTGGTGGAACACACTGCCAGTGATGCACAGTAGTGCTACAGTTACTTTGTAAAATACAAGAAATAAATCATGTATAAATACATGAAAATTGGTCAGTTGCTGGGTAAACATCTTATTAAAGGTTGCTTTTTTAGATTATGTATATGGGAATCACTGGCTTGTACACATAATAGTTTATCTGTATAATACAAAAGATGCAATTTAATATATTCTTAGATGCACAAATGTGTGGAATCATCCATAAGTTTTTTTTTAACCTCTGCAGTTTTAAATACTGCTAACATGTTTTGGCAGAACTTGTAATAAATATTATCTTAACATTATCTTAACATAGTAGAGAGAATGTAACCAGCAATGGACATAAAGAAAAAAGACAGGATAAGAAAAACTAATTGTATTTTTAAAGATTTGCTGCATGAAGAATCTGTTCTCTGCTGGCTCCAGTAAAAAGGGTCCACTTGTGGAAAGGACAGCTTGTTAGTGCGTCCATTAATAGAAAGTGAGAAGAAAAATGGTGAGATGCAGAAGAGCCAGAATGCCTAATTTAAAAAAAGCTTGGGTTGCAAATGTGCTTTCATTATCTGGTTTTTACTTAGGCTTTTAGTATCAGCCCCAAATCACCTCCTCTTTCATATTTAAACAAGTTAACAGCAGCTGAAAATCTTGTTTTTGCTGACTTCCTGTGCTTCAACCTCTCACCTTGCAGCGGTGATGTACAGGTGTGCTCCAGTGTGTGAATAAACTATGACATCACAGTTGGGTGTAGTTACAGGTGCACACTCCTGACGACACCCAAACACAGGGAAACTTTAACCACAGAGGACAGTGAGACACAGCTTTTGAGCTTGGTCTTCTGTTTCTCTTTAAAGCTGCATGTTGTAAATCATGTCTTTTTTGTTTTTCTTTTACAGGATGCTGACAAGAACATCATCAAGTGGCTGAAGGAGAAGGGTCGCCTCGTCAATTCCAGCACTTACAAACATAGTTACCCCTTCTGTTGGAGGTGAGACATGTACAGAGTTCAAACATTACCTCTGTCAAGTTAGAGTGGCTCCTTCCAACTCACAGCTTCAATCTGATGGGTGATTTCACAATAGGGCTGTAATCAACCAAAGAAAATCTTGGTACTGAAATTCTACCTGCTCTTCAACCAATCTATTGGTCGATTGGGAAAAATGTCTGCACTTATCTCTAGGTTAACTAAATTGGCCACAGCACACTGAGTGTCTACCGAAGCATTTTTTTCCTGTCACAGGGCTCATCATTAACACTCGCTCAGGGCAACCTAAGACTGCGTTGAACTGCAGTGTCTTTTTGGAGACTTTCAACCATGTACTTCTGTGGAGGGGTGCCACAGTAAAGGCTGCCGAGCTACCTAAAACAGTCCCATCTAAAAAAGAAGTCATTGTTGGTGCAAGTATCTAGTGTTGTCACGGTACCAAAATTGGGACCCACGGTACAATACCAGTGAAAGTATCACGGTTCTGAGTAGTATCACGATGCCACAGCGAAAATGAGGCAGATGTGCCTTTTGTCATTTATAAAAAGATAAATCACTTTTCTATAATACATCAATGATATTTCAATGGAATAAATTACTTATTGACTTATTCATACTTCAAAAACAGCATCTATAAGTGATGAACATAGGGGGGATCAAAATAAAATAAATAAATAAAATAAAAATCAACCCTCCTCCTCTGATAAGTAAAGAACAGTCCCTAAAGTGCGGTGAGGTTTGTGGACCGTTACCTGCCACAAAGAGAGAAATGTGAACGGCTCGTTTCTCCTCTGACACGTCACATACCTTTGTGGCACCACGGCTCGGCTGTTCAGGTACTTCTGGGCAGTCATGACACCATGAAGAGGAAATTATTGGACCTGGAGCTGGGCTTCTCAGTCGCCAATAAACCGTTATCTTGCGGTGGTCATAGTGCTCTGCTGTATTCCTGTCTGTGACCCCCGTTCAACCCACAACTGGCAGGATTCGCCTTTTGTTTCTGCTGCTGGTTGAAATCTGCACTTGCACAGCGTGCTCCTGAATTACTTCTTTTGCTTGCACTAAACTATTTTTAGTCGCAAATGCGAGTAAAATGCTCGCACCGTAGAGCTCTGTGGAAAACAAATCACTGTGGCATATATAAGCAAATCTAGCCTACAAGTCAAAAGAAATAAATAATAACTTTCACTGCTCAAAGATTCTCATTAGCTCAGCTAATACCTGAAATGTCACTGGAAAACAAACCACTGCAGCAGCATATTGAGTGCCAAGTGGCCAGCATGCACCGTTATTGGACGGCGCATGGACACTCACCCTCTTGCGAGTGGACTTTGAACTTATCCCACAGTAGTGGTGCCGTGAGGTACCGTGGTACTATGGTACTCCAACATTATGGTATCATATGTACCGTGGTGTTTTAGTACCGCGGTCTACCGTTGGTACCAGTATACTGTGCAACACTACAAGTATGATATATTGAGAGTATTTTCTCTGTTTACACACTAACTGATTGAGGCAGCAGTAGACCAGCAACTTCTTGTTATACAAAGTAAAATTACTGTTTTTGTCAGTGGAGTCTGGCAGCTTTGAGATGAAGACATCAGATCCTCTGCAGAAAGAGCTGTCTGACAGCAAGGTGAAACGGTGAAAATATTCGTAAAAATACAGCGTACACTTAAACGGACATGATTTAAAAAATTTTTTTTTTTAAAAAAATGAACCCTTTGAGATAGTGTCTGCTCAGGGCCTTTGATTTTATGAATGTGACACGATGGTCTCTACCTGAAAGATATTAACTTTGTGATTTAGTCTATATTTGGTCAGGTGGAAAATTTGAGTCCTTGAGATGAGGAAGATGGTGGTTGCAAGTGGTGCACAAGTCACGGTGTTATCAGTGGCTGCAATCCATTTTTTGTGAATTTGCCAGTGAGTCCTCCACTTTGAACCCTTTACAACAGTGGTTATAGACTAAACCCACCTGCTTCAGATTAGGGTTAGTTAAGTTATTTTATTAAATATTACATTTGCTACTTCAATACGGTCAGCCTCATTTAGTGTAAGGAGACATAATGTACAGTTCAGCATTCAGTACGGTGGAAAAAGTAAAGGTTTGAAGTCCTCTGTGCTCACGTTTCCCTCAGGAGCATCAGGATGTCAGTTGAGGTTTTGTGGTCTCTGCACAGAATCAACTCACAGCCAATGTCAGTATGTCAACACACACATACTGTTACTTCTGAACGTTCCACATTATCACATCATAACTAATAGGCACATGTAGGTGCACACACACATACACGCACACACAAACTTTCTTTTTGAGCTAAATCACTGTCTCGCTTAGAGCAGCTGCAGCCTGACCTGAGCAGGATTAATTAACCCAGTAAATATGCAGAGATGTGCTCTTTAAGCCACAAAGAGACACAGGCTTGTAGAGATGAAACAGTTGTGTGATTAACTACTCAGCACCTGTAAGGTAGAACTGGAGAGAAATGTGCTTTGGACAAAACTTGGATCCTCAAACCACAAATTGGTGGTGGAGATGAAAAAGCAGAACATTACTTAAACATGTGAGGCAGCAAAGAGTCAAATGAGTTTAAAGAATTACGAAAGTAAAAATAATGATTTACATGTACGTTCAGAACACAACTTTCAGCTTAATGTGACTTGGCTCATATTTTTCTCTGCTGTTCTGTGGACTGAGAAAGAACGTTTTTCTGTCAAGAAGAGTCCACAGCTCTGTGAGGATGTACTTTGGCACAGAGGAGCTTTGAGCTACATGTTAACATGATCACAACGACAGTGCTGACACTGAAGATTTTTAGCAGGTATACTGTTAATACATGTTCACCAACGGACGTTCCTAATCAGTACCTATCAGTAACACATGGGACAGCTGATACATGAAGGTGAGTACAAAGTTTGATCAAAATCCATTATTGAAATGTTTTGCCGAAAACCACAAATCTCAACCTCGTGGTGGTGCGAGGGAAAAACTGAGGGGCTCACGGAACTCATCGTGGTTCATTCCTTGGGCACCATGAATGTCTCTACATTTTATGGCAAACTACTGAAAACAGGGCTCCTGTGGACCCTTAAAAAGTCTGAAAGGGCATTTATTTCATTTTAAGGCCACTATTCACTAAAATGTCTTAAATCAATCTCAATAAGTCTCAAAATGGTAAAACATGGGAAGTTATGATATTTTATTTCGAAGGTTGTGCTGTAAAATTAGAAAGTAATTGCGAACATGGATAAACTGATTTGGTGGTCATAGGTCAAGGTCACTGTGACCTTGCATCTCATTCTTGTGAGCATTATATCTCAAGAGGGCCTTGAGGGAATTTTCTCAAACTTGGCACAAATGTCCACTTGGACTCAAGGATGACCAGATTAGAATTTGGTGGTTGAAGGTCAAAGGTCAAGGTCACTGTGACCCCACAAAACATGTCTTTGGCGACAACTTAAGTATTCATCTGCTAATTCTGACAAAATTTGACACAAATGTCTGATAGGCTAGAACAATGATGCACTGACATTTTATATCCAAAAGGTCAAAGGTCAGCTTCACTGTGACATCATCATGTCCTGTAAAAACACTTTTCTGGCCATATTTCAACATCATATCTCAGGAGCAGATGGGGAGACATTTGATCAGATACTGAATTAGTGACACTGATCTTGAAACTGTGGTGTTTGTATAAATCTTCCGTGCTGCTGAGGGGAAAATGTATGTGAACTATCTGTGTTTTCACTGACCTGATTGTAAGGTTGCAGCGGTATACCAGTTTCAAGGTAAACCATGATATGAAAGTTGAAGATTATCAGACTGTGAACATTTGCTTATCTACGATATTGGGGAAAACAAGCAGCTAGACAGAGAATTTCACCTTTATTTTAGTTTTCAAAAGGGAGACATTCTTCCATCAAAGAATATTTTCTAAGATGCTTATCGTACCGTGAAAATCTCATATCTTCACCCTCATAAACTCTAAATGCCACTGGACTGGTTGGCAGAGACATACAATCGCAAGACGGTAATTCTAGTTTTTTTTTTAAATAATTCACCTAATGCCTCTCACGTTAATGGCAGGCAGATCAGGAAAGCAGAACCAACAACATTCATATTTTGTTTCTGGCTGGGATGCTCAGAGCAGATGGTCCACTGTCCGCTAGCTGTGTACTGGATGACATGGGGAAGTGCAATGAATGAAAATGTAAACTGGCTTAATTATTATTTCTTAACTTTTTAAAATCAGAATGTTGCGTCCTCATGCTTTATGTAATGTGCTTGTTGACTTTTAGATCTGACACGCCCCTGATCTACAAAGCCGTCCCCAGCTGGTTTGTTCGAGTGGAGCACATGGTGGAGAAACTACTGGACAACAACAGCAAATGCTACTGGTAAGCTGTTTTCTGCGACAGGTGGTAACTATCTTGCTGCTAAGTGACAGAGTGAACTGACAGCAATGAGCACCATGTGGTCTGAAATACTTCAAGACAGGACAGACAGCAGTCACAGTCCCAAAACAGTTGCAGTTGCGATTCTGCAGGACCATATCAAGTTGTTCATTGCAGTCATGGGCCGGTCTTGGCAGGACAGCTGTGTATCAATCTTAAATGTGAAGATATGGGATTGAATCTGCAAGGTGTTACAGGAAATTTTCTCTGTCTGTCATTAAGTAGGGTTAAAATCCTCATCAAAGCACAGTATTATGATGCACACGGGACTGATGTTTTATAGAAAACATTAGCGTGATGATGCTAATTTTAAAGGCAGAACATGGAGCAAAAGTAAGCGTCAGCATGATAGCATTGCTAAGTGGTATTACCCCTGGTGCTCCCAGTGCTCTTTTCTGAGCCACAGTAGCTGCCTCTGGTAATGGGACTGTCAAACTGAGATGAATGACTAGCCGCTAGGAAGGTGAAGACGCACAGACACACATGTACACAGAGACCGGCACAAACGCACACACTACTGTAAAGGCTGTATTGCTTATCTTAGGAGCACAAGTGTTGTACCATGTCCCTATGTATGTTAAAGTCATTTACAGTTTGTTATAGAGTGTGATTCTGAATTTAAACATTTTATTTTAAAAAAATACCAAAAAAAGCAGTTGCTGATCAAATTCCTAATTGATTAATTGACTAATTGTTTCAGCTCTAGAATGGAACGCAAAAAAAATGTAGTAATCAACTTTTACTGAATAGTCTATCAATAATAAGAGTAATCGAGTGAGACATACCTTTGCTTTATTAAGGGCAATAGTAAATATACTAAAGAGAAAATAAGACAGGTCTCGTAAGGGAAATTACTGTTTTTCTCTTTTTTTTTATTGCTTAAATTGCACACAGTAATCGGGCTCCATTGCTACTTACACCACCTAATATTTAGCTTTTTGGGGTATTTTATGCATCACTGTAAGGGAGTAGGTGTGTATCTGTGCGAGTGACTGTCATAATAATAACATGAATGAAGCTCAGGCATTCACAAATTGACTGCATTTTATTTTCTGTCGTTGTGTCCCCAAGCTAGCTCAGCTTTGCGCAAGAAAATAAACACAGAAAATCAAATGCTGCAGTCAGTTCATGAAGTCCTAACCAGCCACCATATTGATTTACGCTCTTAAAAGGGAAACTTTACCATTTTTCAACCAGCTTTGTGTCACTGTAGTATGCGCAGATGAGCTCCCTGCTCATGCGCCTGCGGGGGTCCCTGGGTTTGGCATCATCTGGTGGACTTTTGCAGGCAGAGTGACAGGGAGCTCCAGGTGCTGGCAGCCCAGAGAGAGAGGCTGAGCATTGTTTACTTGCATTTAACATTACCGTCCACGTTGCAATGACACAGAGCTGGTTGAAAATTGGCATAATTCACCATAAATAACGTGCGTTCTTAACAGCCCATGAATTTGAGAATCCTAGGATCACAAAGGAATGACCCGCCTTACTCTGCCTCCAAATGGCTTACCCTGACATTATTACTCTTACCCTAACTAGTCCCACTCCTCTAACCTTAACCTAACCAATCCAACCAGTGAAGGAAGCGAGAACTAGGGCGGATTATTTCTCACTATCCTAGGATTTGCAAATGTGCCGACGGGCCTTCATCTCAACTAGCAATCATTGTAATTTCTGTTAAATGGTAACGTTACCTTGTGTTGGGTCACGTTCTGTTGTTTTTTTCTTGCCTTTCTCTTCGCCCCTTGTTATTTTTTCTCTCTTCCTCCTTTTTGCAATCCACACCATCTAATCAGATCATCTGTTTTTAGGTGTGTTCTTCATGCCACCTGTCCACAGCGTAAGTGCGTTGTGCCACAGTAATACTAATGCTTGCAAAACACAATGCGCTGTAAATAGTGAGTTGCTCGAGCTTCTCGAGGAATCGTTTCAGTCCTAGAAATTTAAGATATCTGTAGACATGATGAAACATTTATATTGACTGTGTGTTTGAAGAATCACTGTAAATTCATTATAATTTTTAATGATAAATTTAGCGGTTCTGCTTTCCTCCCTGTGTCTGTGTGGCTGCACACTGAGGGTAATGCTCTCAAGCAGCTCTCTAATTAAGCCTATTCTCCAACCTTAATCATTTGATTTTGGTAAAAGAAGGGTTTTTTCTCTTTGATTAGACTCCACTTTTATACTCGAGTCTGTCTGTCGATGAGGGTTGCCTGCTCATCAGCATCTTGAAAAAAGTATAATCCTTGAAAAGCTCAATGCCTCCTATATGAAGCTGCTGTTAGCTGATGAGAGACTTAAAAGAATCCTTCAAAAAGCAAATTGCTAGTTAAATATTCTCAGAATGATTTGTTCATTTTATGTCTTACCTCAAATGGTGCAGTGGGCAGACTCAGGCAAAGTATATATTGAGCACGTTCAGACTGATTTCTCCAGATGTCTGTCTGTCTGAATAAATTAAGGAGTGAATTAACGAGGACTTGCAAGGGATACTGGTCTCTTTTGCGGCTCAAGGTGCAAGACGCTCAGTCACTGCCACCTGATTTCAGAACATAGTTTCTCGACCATAAGTGAGGAGAAAATATGGAGTTGAGTGACTGGTCCTAGAATGACTCAGGTTGAATTAGGCAGGAATCAGACATGACATTTCTTTTCTTTTTCTTTTTGTCTGTCTCTTTGATTTAAACCCAACTGTTTGCCAAGCCACATTGATATTCTGAGTAATTTCTGAAACAATGGGTTCTCGCTTTCAGACAGTGGTAGACAAAAGCAGGCTTTTCATTTCTATTCGGCATCTGTCAGTTCTGTCAGGTGAAATAACAATGACAATGACGCCAGCAGATTTGAGAAAGCGAGTTAGCCAGACATGTCAAAGGAACAGTTCACCCCAAAATAAAAAAAAAACATATTTTTTCTCTTACCTGCAGTGCTATTTATCAATCTAGATTGTTTTATTATGAGTTGTCGACTGTTGGAGATAGCTGTAGAGATGTCTGCCTTCTCTCAAATATAATGGTACTAGATGGCACTTGGCTTGTGGAGCTTAGGGTGCTTTCACACCTGCCCTGTTTAGTTTTGTTCAGTCGAGCTCAAGTTCATTTGCTCCCTAAGTGCGGTTCCTTTGGGCAGGTGTGAACACAGCAATCGCACTCGGGTGCACTAAAACAATTGGACTGAGACCTTCTTGCAGAGGTGGTCTAGGTCCGGTTACAAACAAACTCTGGTGCGGTTTGTTTGTGGTGAGAACGTGTTTCGACCTCGATCCGAACCAACTGCAGTCACATGACACATTGTTTGTGTTAAACATGAGCATGTTACAGTCCTGGAGGATTATTAATGTGCACCTCCTCCTGTACTGCCTTAATATGCACATTCAGCACATCCAATGCATCAAAACATTGTTTTCTAGTTGGAGCCGCGCCTCGTTTTCAAACTGTATGGTTTGACTAAAATGAACAATGACAGCAATATAGTCCACGATGAGCAGCGCTAAAATCAACCTGCGTAGTTGTCCCTCCATTGTGACATTAGAAAGTGTCACATTTATCTTGCAAGTGTACTCTTCTTCAACGTTTTGTTTACTTCCTGGATTTTTCCCACATGGAAATTCTGACCAATCAAGAGCAGGTTTCTCGCACAGGCATTTGATCTGGTCTGCTTGTAAATGCTGCCGTGAGAACACGAACCAACTCTAGGCAATTATACAACAATTATGCAAAAAAATGCATCTGAAAAACTCAACAGCAGTGTCTCTCCTCAGAAATCATGACCTGGTTACTCAAGATAATCCACAGACCTTGTTGTGAGCGGTTTCATGTAGGAGTTATTTTCTCTCTACCAGTCTACACCAGCCAACAGAATCACCGCACAGAAGGAAGCATGCATCTACTGCTAGCTCACCTAGCACCCCTGAGTTAGCTAACGTTAAAGCTCAGCCAAGGAGGACACCTTTAATTTTTTACATTTCGCACTGTCATGAGCACGAGCCTCTCTTCCATGAATAGATGCATGCTTTTTTCTACAGGATAATAAGGTTGGCTGGTGTAGTTTGATACAGAAAACAAATTGTTCCTACATAAACTGCTCCGAACAAGATCTGTGTATTATCTAGAGAAGGCAGACATCTCTACAACTGATATCTCCAACACTCAGCAGCTCACACTAAAATAATCTAGATTGATTAACATCACTACAGGTAAGGGGAGAAATATGCATTTTTTATTTTGGGGTGAACTGTCCCTTTAGCATTTGCAGTTACCATCAAAGCAGGCAAAACAAAACTTAAACCAGTATATTAGTGCAGGTTGAAAAAAGAAACCAGCAACCAAACTCCTCATGGTAAGGGTGTCACTGTCACTACAGCCCCATGCACGCTGCTTCAACATGTGGATTAATCCGACAGACCAGTTGTGCATAACCACGGTTACTAAGCCATGATTGGACAGTCACTGTTTAAGAGGAGGCGTTTAGAGAACAGGCAGTTGCCCGACAAGTTGCACGTTGTCCTCTTTTTTTTCCTTCCCTCTGTTTTTCTCATCCTCCTTACCTATTTTTCCATCGTGCACACGCTCAATCGGTCCTGACCACAACCTCTGTCCCTCCATCTCCCTCTTGTATCCATCCCTAGCGTCTCTGACCTATAATAGAAGCCTGTACATGTTAAATGGCTCTTCTGTGCGTCTCAAGCACAAGACAGCACACTTTAAATTCTACATTTAGCATGAAGCAGGAGTGGGAGGGCGAGGGGTGGAGGAGTGTTTGAGGGGGGCTGGTGAGCAGCAGCAGCAGGAGTAAAAAAAAAATCATTAAATTGATATATTAGGGGCCTAAATAGAAATGCCTCCTACAAATGGGAATTGATGAACTCGTTGCTTAGCGCGTGGATCCTGACGACGATTTATACCCCCCCTGCTCTGTTCTCCCGAGCAACACGGCCTGGCACAGCCAGAGAGGGGGGACAGAAAAAAATGAGATTGCGAGATAGTGGATTAAAGCTCGAAATCGGTCGAGGCGAAACAGGAAAAAGGGAGAGCAGAAAAGGGGTGCAGAGGAGGAGGATGCCTTGAAGGGAATGTTAACCTTTGCAGTTGAGCTTCATAAAGAGAGTGGAGCAGTTTATTTTTAGGGCTAAAATGAGGAAGACGAGCAAAATGAGCCCGCTTACTAGGAAAAGGGAATGATAATGGACATTTTAACAATGCTTGTCTTATTGTGAGAATATGTATTGCACAATTAACGGGCAGGTTATTTAATGTCTTAAAAAGCATTGGATTCAAAATAAAGCCTTGAAAGGTATTTCAAAAATCTTAAATTGAATTCAAAAAATATTTTCTCTTGCTTGCCGTAGGCAGTAACGTTAGTTACAATATGGTTTTGTATCCGATTGTGGGCTGTTTGGAAACATTACACACTCATAAACTGTAAGTGGGATTGTTTTGACAGTGGAATGTGAGCGCAGGAGGCTGTATAATCTTTTTTTTGTTTCAGACTTGTAGCAAACACAGTCACTATTAACCAGATACAGTAGCTTAGAAGCTCATCGTCTCATGTGGGCAAGTGTAGATTTAAAATAACAAATTTAATTAACTTTTATTTCACTCGGAGTAAAAGACTCATTGAGATTTAAAATCTCTTTTTCAAGAGTGTCCTGGCGAAGACAGCCACCAGCACAAATGACACAGCTGCAGTTTTAAAACAAACATAAAACAATTCAAAAATGAAAACAATAACAAATTACGTTTTAAGATATCAAAACATACTTCAACACCCAAAACATCTACAGCTAGATATGCACGCTTCCAAGTCATTTGAATTTGAAGGAGTATGATTGCTTCCCCTCTCCACTCTCCCGCCGCTTAGCTTTCACATTAGTAATGTTTCGTGCCTGAGTACACTTGCGTCATCATCTGCGTGACATTTTTGGTGTGCTACAGTATAGAAAAGGGCGGCCGAACGGACACTGCTGCCCCGGGGTCCGTCATCAGCTTGGACTGGCAGGACAGCGAGGCCAAGATCTTCTCCTGGTTGGGGAGAAGCCGCTGCTGTTGGCTGCAGAGCTCTCCACCTCCTGCTGCATCTGGTTCTGTCCATGGCAAGCTGCGCTGCCATGTGATATAGAGGCATCAGTATTAAATTGAGACAGTTTTATGAATAAATCATTTTCAGTTGGTTAACTCATCTGTCACTGCCCATGTATCCAGTTATGCTGCTTATCCTAATCCAGGTTGTGTTAATGTAATTAGGAATTGTTATATACTGCTTGTTAGTAAATAATTCTTGGCCATATTGTCCCTGCTGGTTTGCTATTTTATTTTCACACTTTGGACGGTATGACTGTTAAATTGGATTCTATGTGGTGCTGAAAAGGTCTTCTAAAAGTTTCAGATTTAACTTGATGAACCCTGAAGAAAGCCTGATTAAATGGTTTCTAGGAGTGGTGGTTGTAAAAGGCTGTTAAATGAGGTTTAAAAATGACCGCAGTGTTCTTGTTGTGTCATCTCAAGCCGAAGTAGCCCACCATTCTACCATCCTTGAAAAATCTTCTTGGTTAAAATCATGTTACACACCATAATCTCTCTTTCTCTGCAGGGTTCCAGAGTTTGTGCGTGAGAAGCGTTTCGGAAACTGGCTGAGAGACGCACGAGACTGGGCGATTTCCAGGAACCGCTACTGGGGCACCCCAATCCCTCTATGGGTCAGCGACGACTTTGAGGAGGTCAGGAAAACACACAAATGCACACTTGTTATGTTTTAATAGAGTACTTAATGCCTCTAATGTGTCCTTGTGCTCTGCAGAGATCATACAATTTGTCTGTGTCATGACCAAATACCAAGACAGTTAGTCTTTTCTCTGGGTTGGCAGCGCTCACAAATCAATCTGGGCTAAGCATGAGAGGGCATAATTGAAAAGTTGAACTCTCCATAACTCTCACTTTTATTTACCATAGAAATGAGGTTTGGGGGGAAAAATGTCTTGTGTCTCTCCAAAGGAAGATTGGTCCGCTGCGAGGGTACAGAAATCCAACTCCTCTCATAAATTGGCAGGGTGGAAATTTCTTCTCGCTGACCTCTTTTTGACACTCACATAATTTAGCATATCTGGCCCTTTTTCATGTGTGTGGGGGCTTGTGTAGGAGAGACTCTCTGGCACGGCAGAGTGAGGTGACCGTGGTGTCAAACCAGAGTGTAGCGTGACTTCGTGCTGCGAGTCAGAGTCAGCTCCCCTCAGGCACCATTACCGAGTGCCTCCGTAAACTCAACACATGAATGATTCATTAATGTAAACAGCAAATAAACACGAACCAAAATGTGTTTGGTTTCTCTTCATGCCAGTTAAGGCGACTTCAAAAGGTCTGCAAGACAAACAGCGATCGGGGGGAGGAAAGGAAGGAAGACACGGAAAATAAGGGGAGGGAGAGGGGATGGAATAAATTAGCCGGGGTTGAAAATGAAGAAGTGAAATGCACGAGAATGGGGAGGAAAAAGAGATGAAAAGAGGTAGGAGGAAAATGAATGAAAAAGAAGACAGTGGAGAAGCCAGCCAAACTGTATAAATGTTGATCTGGTTATGGATGTTCGTTGCCAAACCGGGCTGACCGTGTGAAGTAGACTGAACTGAATAGAGATGTCAGAATTGGGTTGTTTGAGCGTTTGAAAAATGAAGTGTTGGTCCCCTGGCTGAAAGAGGGACAGGCAGCGACCTGCTTGCTGGAAATAGCATTGTGACTGTTTCCAGAACACTCACGCTCCCTGGTGCCTCTTTCACACACCCCTCAGCGGCAAATCACACACCCAACACTAAAGCTGTAAGCGAGTGTGTCTGTCTAAGTGTGTGTGTTTCTCTCTGTGTGGCGGTATGATTTCTCCCTCTCAGTATTGTTTCTTCTTCTTCTCTCATGCTCTCTCTGTTCCTGTCTTTTCTGGATATGTTTCTTTTATTCCGTCTTCCTTTGTATATGACAGCGGTGTATCAGGCTGTATCTGGGCCATGATACCTGGCACTGTGGTAAAACTGGAGCACAGCCTACAGGTTAACTCTCTGAGGAGACCAGATAACACACTTTACCATACTTTGTAAGGTAAAGTTACTCGGGAAGTGTGTTGAAGTAGGCCTACTTTTAAGCTGTGCTGTATTGTGATGATTTATATCAGGATTATAGAAGAGAAGAGGGTTAGCACTGATGGTAATTCGGGTACAATTTGCTTCAGTTCCTGTGAGTTTAAAGAAATAGTTTGAAATATGCTCTGCCTCTTGCCAAGCGTTACATGGAAAACTGTTCATCTGTTACCAGTTTTAGCCAACATAAACACTTAACATCAACCAGTCATCTTGATACAGGCTGCAATGTTACTGATTTGTCGTTGATAAAATATCAGATGTGGAACAGAAAGGTGATGTGATGTTTTCAAATGGCTTTTTATTTGACCAACAGTCCAATGATGGAAAAGAGAGAAAAACAGCAAATCCTCACATTTAAAAAGTTGAAATCAGCAAATGTTTGGTGTTTTTCCTTTTGATTTACACAATTAATTCATTATTAAAAATGTTTGTGGTTAATTTTCTTTTACATCAACTAAGTTTATCGAGTTATGGGCTGCTACTACATAATTTCAAAGGAATATTCACTCTAAAACTGTGAAGTTTTTTTCAGACACAGATAAAAACACCCTTTTTTGGGGGGGTCTTTTTTCTTCATTTGATCTGACCCAGCACATCAATACTGAAGCTTACACCTCTCAGCTCATCCCCCAAGTGTTATGAGACCATGATTATGTATAAAGACCTTGTAGTTGCTGACATGTACTCTGTAAATATATGAAATTTTCTAGCAAAGACCTTAGAAAGAGGAGTGATGACGGAGAGCCTAAGCAACTTATCATTTCAGCAGTAATTGTTGATTTATGCACTTAGGAGATTTGTAACTGTGAATGTGTTGCTCACTCAAACTGTACTGTGTGTGTTTGTGTGCTGTGTGTGTGCGTGTCCATCAGGTGGTGTGTATAGGGTCCATGGCTGAACTGGAGGAACTGTCCGGAGTCAAAGTAACTGATCTGCATCGAGAGAAGTGAGTCACTGATCAAAGACAGAGGTTATCAACCATGTACATGTGATGATACGTTTATGATATGGTGTCTGTGCTCATATGTGTGTCAGCCCGCTGTCTATCTAAAGTGACCTGTCTGTCTGAACCCGACGTGTGCCGTGGAACACAGATCACTTTACCCTTCCGCTCTTCATCCGCTAATTACCTTTAATCACTTTCATGGGGTTGGCCATCTTTAATTGATGAGGGAGAACGAGGTCACCTTTGTTCTGCTCCTGTATTTGGGCTGTGTGTTTACAGTGTGCCTGAGCAGGTCTGGAAAAGTAATGAAAATGATTTTACCAGTAGAGGAATAAAATAAAGTAATCTAATTAAAGAATAACTAATTATCTCTACAGAAGTTTATCAGATGTTTAAAACAGGGTTTGAAAAGTGTACAGTGGTTTGAACTTTACTAAATACAGATGATGTGTCTCTATTAACTAAATGGCAGACAGTTGCATCACATTATAAGGTTTGAAGTGGCCAGCTCCCAGAGATAATGGCTCTGCCCTCAGTGCGAACATTTTAGCAAAGATCTTAATAACACACCACAAAATGACGTATTAAACTACTCAAAATGTACTCAGCAGTGCACTTCTGTTTGGAAAATTCCTGCTTAACACTCTGCCTCTCCTCAATAGGCCCAGGAGCAGAGCTCTTTAGAGCAGCAGAATGCTGCAGCAGAGCAGCTTTAGTGGCCAACAGCAGATTAATTACTAAAGGGGTAATCTGCAGTTTATAGGCCTGAGTGCTAATAATTCTAGAAATGTGTAGCACGTTGTTGCTGGAGGAGAAGAGAAAGTAAATGGGCTTTATCACCTTCCTGTGGATATGTGATGTGAATATTTAGTTGTTGTTTTTGTGGTAATTTCCCCAGAATAGACACTCTTACAGCTGCCATCATCAAAAAAATGAGCACGCAAGTTTACAACAGAAGTGGTGTTTTGCCCCAGCCATCCAGACGAGTTAGCAAGCTTTAAACATGGAATTGAAACTGTTACCAGTATCAAAATGATTGGTTGTTGCGTATGTTAGGATCGATATTACAGCGGACTCATCTTCTACAGATTTCTGACAAGATCACGAATGTTTCAGAGCAACAGGTGTTTAGGTGGAAGGTTTATCAGTTGATATTAGTGTAAGGGAGGGTGAGCACCATTGCAGCTAAACAAATTACAAAAGACAGAGTTTAATACCACAGTCACCCCTTTTTCCCTTGTTCTCCTTCAACCAACCCACATTCCCCTCCCCCATTTACATGATGAACCAAATCAGTATATATAAGGCAAAATAAAAGATGGGGAATAAAATATAAAACAGAAAAAAACAAGTACAGCACAACCACCTCATTCCTTACCACCCCCTCCTCTTGTTGCCCAGGAAAGCCACGACTACTAATGACATAACCAACAGCATTCAGACAAAAAAAAAACAAAAAACAGTTACATGACTGTGTGGATTTCCTCCATTATCCATATTGAATCCACAGAAATAGCCAAGAGTGTAGAGTGACCATGTGAACTGGTGACTCAGTTAAATGGTTGCTCCTAGTGACAGCAGCTGTTAAAAGCACCGAAAGATCATGGAGATGGTAAATGGTAAATGGACTGCTCTTGTATAGCGCTTTTCTAGTCTTCCGACCACTCAAAGCGCTATTTATACAAGTCACATTCACCCATTCACTCACATATTCACACACTGGTGGCCGAGGCTACCATACAAGGTGCCACCTACTACTCAGTAACCATTCACACAGCCATCAGGAGCAATTTGGGGTTCAGTATCTTGCCCAAGGATACTTCGACATGCATAATGGCGTAGCCAGGGATCGAACAACCGACTCTATGACCTTGTAAAAGCCCTCAGTTTTACTTAAATCAATTTTAAATACATAACTCATCTGTTTGTATAATCTACGCTGACCAATTTCATAAGTTACCACAATTCATGTTTTAGATCAAAGTTCTGCCAAATCGCGCTCATTTTGCAAGAGGACATCTCTCCAATTTCCCACCGTGCTGTTTTAAAACTCCAGTCTACTTGTGCATTACCGTAGAGAGGGGGACTGCTGTCTGACGGCTCTGTAGCACCCACTAGTGGCAGGCGGCTGCATGACAGTTAAGCGGCTTTGTACGTTTAATCATTGAGTCGTTTAATCACGCGCATTCCTAAGTCATACCACGGTACACCTCAATACCTCTGTATTGCTACAACCCTAATTCCCTGTCAGGACCTAACATTAGTTTTCTGGTTTTGTTATTTATAACCCAATCCTCATACATGAAGGTTTTGTGTCTTTGTCTTTTGCTATGCAGAATAGCACATGGACTTGAAAGCTGGTCAACATTTGTCAAAGTGAATTTGTTTAGGTAGCGTTCGTGATCTTTGGAGGTTAATGCCCTTGTATGGCTTGACAAGCTTTTGCACTCAAATGTACATTGTATTTTTCATACATCTCTGTTTACAAAGCGTAGAAGGATCTGTACAACTAAGGGAACTTTGCATACATATGAATTTAATCTAGATTTAATAGGCAGCTCATACACGCTGACATTTTGTACCTACTGCAGCCAGGTTCATCCTGTTTTCCTCAGCTTATGTAACTTCACTGAAGAAACAATGATTTTGTTCATGGGCTGAATCTGAGTCGGTATATGGAGTAAATTAATCCATATCCTTGTGTCTGAAACTTATGACCCAAAGCAATAACAGAGCTTATTCTGGTGGGTGTCAGCACAACGTTAGCACCACTGTTCTTTTCTTAAACCTCGCTCCCAGTGGTGAAAGATTAGAAAATCGTTGTTCTGTACTGCAGCCAAAAAGCCTATAGAGCCATGGATCAACCACATAGTGTACAAATGTTTAAAAAGTTCCCCGTGGCCACGATAAAACCTAAAATAAAACCAAACTGATTAAAATTGTTATTGCTGCTATTAGTCTCAACAGTTCTACCTCCTTCGTCTTTCTTTCCATCCTTCTGTTTACACTTTATCTGCACAGCATCGACAGTATCACCATCCCGTCACGGTGTGGTAAGGGCGTGCTGCGGAGGGTCACGGAGGTGTTTGACTGCTGGTTTGAGAGCGGCAGCATGCCCTACGCCCAGGCCCACTACCCCTTCGAAAACAGGAAGGAGTTTGAGGACACGTTCCCAGCAGACTTCATCGCCGAAGGCATCGACCAGACGAGGGGATGGTAAGCTGTGGATGAATGGATAGACAGAAAGAGGCTGACAGATGAGGAACAGAGACATTGAGACCTTCCCTGCTGAGTTCATAGATGGAACTGACAAGAGCAGAGCAGAGCATGAATGGATGGATACAGATAAAATCAGGCAGATGAGCTCCTCAAAGACTTGATAATTTTTTAACTAAATGGAAAAGTATCAAATCACAGCAAATGACTGAATAAAATGGATAGATTAGTTAAGTAAATTAGTTTTTCCCCAGACCTACCTCATAGAAGAAATGAATTGTAATGTTTCAGTCCTGCCTGTTAGTGTGACCTTGTGTACTATACTTTTTTTTTTTTCCTACTATAGGTTCTACACGCTCTTGGTGCTCTCCACAGCGCTGTTTGGCAAACCACCCTTCAAGAATGTCATCGTCAACGGATTGGTACTCGCCAGGTTAGTCCTTTGACTTATTAACAAACCCCTCCTCCTCATCTTTCTTTGATTTGCTTTTAAAATTCCTTTTTATTTAAGAATAACGCTGTTGTTATTATATATGTGTTATCAAATAGAAAACCATATAGCAGAATGGACAGCGCATCTCCACTTTCTCCCACCGTACAAAAGTGAAGCCAAAATATCCTGCATAGGGTTGCCGCTATCTTGCACTGATGACATCATTTGGAGACTAAGTGTGCACATTAGAGATCTCCACGGTATCAAGTTTCCACCCATACATCTGTTTGACCAATTGCGAGTAGCGTCATGAATCTGATTTGGCACACACAGCTGTCAATCATGACGCCAACTCCAAGCCTCTTGGATGAGAGGCGAAACATCTTCAAGAAACTCAAGCAAGTCCAGTTGCCTATGATATAGCACTTATGATTACCATGACCTGGGTGACTGAGAATTTTCACCGACATGACGCCAACTCCTCTTATAGCATCAAATAACTACTTAAAACCAAACTTGTCAGAAAAACAAACACTAGAACATACATCAGTATGATAAGAACTACCTTAAGAGCCAGAAACCATCTTTGGGAAAAAGTTATTTGACATGTACTTTGATTTTTTTTATCTGGCCCATGTCCTAGCCGCTAACATGAAGGGGCAGGGTTTATGACCTGTACTGCAGCCAGCCACCAGGGGGCAATCAAGATGTGTTGGCTTCACTTTTTGGGAGCTGTCATGTCGTCCATCTTTATTATGCAGTGTCCGATCCATAGCAACAATTAGTGGTCGATCAGTGTGGGTGTTTCAGTTGCTGATGCTGACATTTAGAAAGCAGTGTGGCCGATGCATCTGCCAAAATGCAACAATTTTATAATGATAACAAGTAAGGCACAAAATTGCTGAACTAAAATGAACATTTATTTAAAGCTGTTTTCCTTTGCTCTCTTTCTTTGAATAAAGAAAAATGTGTCAACATAATAAATCTCCACAGGTAATTAAAAAGCTCAACTTAAAAAACCCTCTGATGAAAAATAAAGTTTGGTTCACTTATCTATGGCATTTATATACAAGTAAAATATTTTGTGCTGTTTCCTACAGTAGGAGAGGGGCGGGCTTAAGCGACTCAGTTACTGTCCATCACTCGAGACTCCTGTTCACTGTGTACATTCGGTAAACAAATCATTTAGTGAATTTTAGCCCTGCAAATGAAACATGTTCGCTCACAACTGATTGAAAGCTCATTTGAACGGACTGAGAAATGAACGCACGGTTTCAGACATTCCTTATTATCATGAGCACAGGCATCAGCCGATGTCAATTACATCAAACTAGCATTAATCGTCCTGATTAATCAGTCAACCGATTGATTCGTTTACCACTACCAACAATGTTTCTCTAGTTACTCGCCTGTTTCCCATTCAGGCTTTGGATACGCAGCCAGACTCAATACCGCTATCCATGTTGGATTTTGTCTTTAATGGGATTTGTTGACAGTAAAAAAAATACAGCACTTCATCCTGTCAGTCAGTTTCAAACACATTTCTGAGTGATTTCCTTCAGACATTATTTTGCCTTTTATCCCTCCACTAATCCACTGTTTGCCCTCCTCTTTACAACTATTTTTATATTCATTTTCTCCTCCCTTCCTCACCTGCCCATTCATCTCCTAGTATTTCTGCTGCTTCTCATGATCAGTGTGGTATGTGCGCTGTAACATTTAGCGCTTAGAGCTGCTCTACAATAGGGCTATTTGTCCCCGGCCCCAGGGCCTAAATGCAGCACTGTGCTCATAGGCCTGCTGACCTGGAAGGACTTGGCTAATTTGAATACCAAGTACATGGTTTCTAACATACAGTTTTGTGCATGCATGCGTGTGTGTGTGCATTAATGCCTTTGCTTGTCTCATTCCCGCAGCGATGGACAGAAGATGAGCAAGCGCAAGAAGAACTACCCAGATCCAGGACTGATAGTGCAGAACTATGGAGCCGATGCCCTCAGGTCAGCTCTGTGCTTGAATGTGAATGAGTGTGTGTGTTTCTGAAGCATGAATGCCTGTGTGCCGGTGGCACGGTTCTGTGTGTTAACCTACCGTATGTTATTAGCAGGCATGGCTTTAAAAGGTTTGAATCGCTGTCCACTCTTAACTAGGCTTGTTCTTTGTCCTACAAACGATTCAGACACTCTCACGCATACTGTACATACACATTCAGACACACGTTTCTCCTCATACATTCGCTCCTTCGCCCTGAGCGGTGAGAGTGCCATGGCCATATGGCCTAATGAATAAAGCACTATGCAGTTGCGCCATATGCTCACATATATACGGATGAAGAGTGAGCTGCAGAGATAAAGAGAGAATGCAGGCTGTTTCCCTTTAAAGCTCCCATTTACGAAATGTCTCTTTTGTGCCTTAAAACCTTACTCACAATACAGTATATTTTATTTTAAGGTAAAGTGAGCTCCATATATAGCTGCCAATTAGCTAGAAGCTGAACTAGTGAAAGACTGAAATTAAGGCTGTTTTTGTTTAAGTATTGTCAGTGTCAACCGTCTGTCTGTGTGTTGGCTCATTTTAAGGTGCCCAAAAGTATTTAACCAACTGATGGTTCTGTCTATTCTGCATTTTATTTCAAATGTATCTTTAATAGCTTCTGCTATTAAAATTGCTCTGGGCCTATTTCATGAAGTTGCATCATGTTAGCTTACTTCCAGAATCATCATCAAAACCTTTTCTTACCACTCTAACCCAGTGTGCTGATGCCTGCCACAGACTATTATATTGATGTGGATTATTCTGAATATCTGTCATTGTCATGTCAATGGTGTCTTTATTTGGCTTTAATGAAGAGAAGAGATTATTTAGCCCTGAGATGCTGTTGGTAAAATTAGGTTTTTGGCCCCAGAAATTTGTGCAGAACATATTCAAGGTGGACATTTAGCCTAATTGGTAAAGCTAATCCAATCCAGATTCATCTGACAGCTGAATAGCTTTGCTTTAGGCAAATACAGCCGGCCTTACAGCTTTTCTTTAACAGAATTTGATAAGTGTTTTTATGTTGACCATATAAAGAGTCGTGTTTGCCTCAGACTGTTGAGGTAAGAAGTTTTGAACAGGATTTTACCAGCCTCTACGCATCTGCATGAGCAACATACTGAAGTTCAAATGCTGCTTTCAACCCACAGCGGCACTTTAGAGGCATGTTGTACCTGTTAAATGTCAAACAAATGACAAAGTGACCTTTTTTAAGCCGAGAGCAGCTTTTCTTGCTTTGCTCGCTGATGTATGCTGTCTGCATCTGCTAGATGCAGTTTCAACAAATGATGTGGTTCACTCCCTTATAACGCTGTGCATGGTTTGCTTGCATGCAAGGATGTGTGTTGGTTCTGGTTTTTAACAGATCTCAATTGGACAGCTGACAAACGCAGACTTCAGTGGTTGACAGTTTTAAAAGGAATGCAGTTGCATCAGGCTTTATGTAGCTGATATTGAAATAAACCCTGACTGACCCAAATACCGTCAAAGTCTTGCATAGTCACTTGGGACATCTTTATCATTATGAGAGAATTCAGTACAAACAAATAGTCATTTGTTACATTGCAAAAGTTTACAGTTTATTAAACCCCCGTTTCCACCAAACACTTTTGGTATGGTACCTTTGTAACCAAAAGTAAACCTTCAGACATGGTACCTAGCTTTTCCACCACAAACAGTACTCTTTCATGTGGGTGGGGTTGTTGTCACTCACTGCTCCGTCCAGCACTCACTGTATTTCCTTTTTACCGGTGACACAGATGGAAGTCTGCACCTCCTTTATGGTCCACAGAACAGGGTTGCATGCCGACATTTTCAGAACAAAACAGAACAGGCTGCAGTGAGAGTCTCTCTCAATGAGATATTTAAATATAGCGTGTTTGTGCATTTAGTTCTTCTAAGGCAAGCTCAGAGGTTTAGTATTGCCGGAGCCCACGGATAAGATGCTCCACAATATATTTTTTTTTCCCTCCAAGTGAGGATTAGAATATGTTCATGGACTACAGCAGCAGTAAGAGTTGGCAAAACATCCTTTCATTTTATAGTTACAGTCTACTCATAAAACTCTCCACAGTATGAACAGTGGTTACATGAGCTTCAAATCCAGCCACAACTCAGCCCTGAGCAGAGTGACTGTCCGCTATTGACCAATCAGACTGCAGTGTTCACAGCTCCACCTTTTAGTACCAGATCTGTGTGCGAGGTACCCCAGCAGAGAGGGGACCAAAAATGGGGACAGTACGGTTCCATTGGTACCATCCACAACTTTTCACGGTGGAAACAGAAAAAAAGTGTTACAGAACTGAACAGTACCGTACTGCTCGGTGGAAACAGGGCTTTAGTTTGCAAAATTTTGAGTGTAGCTTCAGTGTGTGTAGACCACCGCTTTCTATATACCATACTTTAATCAAGCCGCTAAAAACATTTCATGGCTTATATGCACTGGCTGAGATGTCATTCCAAATGATTTATCATGCATATTCTTTTTTTAAATGGACCTGCAACTAACGATTATTTTCATTAACAAATGTGCGTTTTTATTTTCTAGATTACTTGTTTGGTCTATAAAATGGCAGAAAATACTGAAAAGTGTCCATCCCATTTGCCTTAAGTCCAAGGTGATGTCTTTAAATGTCTTGTTTTGTTGGTCCAAAACCAAAAAGATATTAAGTTTAATATGATTTAAAACAGAGAAAAGCAGGAAATCTCCATATTTGAGACGTTGGAAACACCTTTTCTGCCATTTTTGCATGAAAAATTGGCAATTATTTTTCGATCAACTAATTGGTCAACCAATGTTTGCAGCTATAAATGTAAGTATAAAAACCTGCCAATCTTAATGTTTATTTACCAAAGTAACAGCAAATCTTAACATAGCAGTCATAATCATGACATGTTTTCACTGTAGGTTATATGTGATTTTGTTTTACTTTTGTTTAAATTGGCAGTCTTGGTGCAAACTTTGTATTCCCACAACACTTATGGTTATGGTTCCCTATGGTACCTTCCTGTATAGTGCATTTAAAGTAGCTTTGGTGAATGTGTATCTGGGGCAACACTGCTCAGTTTTGCAAAGTTTATTTCAACTAACACTTTGTTTTTTTATATCTCCCTGTCTCCTCAGTACAAACACACACTTCATTTGTGTAGGACCACTTACACAAACAGCCTCACTCACTCATACACATCTGCACACACATTCAAGTTATTACCTGTGCACACACTGTATGCTCTCACTCACTCATAATCTGTCCTGCCACATTAACAAGCTCCTTCACTGTCTCTCTTTGTAGGCTGTACCTCATCAACTCTCCTGTAGTGAGAGCAGAGAACCTGCGCTTCAAAGAGGAGGGTGTGCGAGACGTGTTGAAGGATGTCTTCCTGCCGTGGTATAATGCCTATCGCTTCCTGGTGCAGAACGTACAAAGGTTACAGAAGGTAATGAACAGAATAAAAAGGTCATTACTTTCACATTTCCCACTATGTTCCTTTAGCTGTTTAGTGTCTAAAAACCACAGCAGTGCTTGACAGTACAGCAGTTTGTTTGCCATTAAATAATGTTGCAATAGCTGCAGTTAAACTTTCGTCTAACAGCACTATGTGATTGGCTAACTGATTGCTGGGTATTTGGGTTCCATCTGAAGAAATCTAAGCACAGAACATTTTTTCCATAGTCTCTACCCTGCACAATAAAAGTGTTCCTGTGAGAGAATGTTTTAAAAAGAAGTGATAATGTTGCTTTAGCAGGCTGGTTCTCCACAAAGGGTAGGTTTTCAATCACTGTGTGTGACCACTTTTACATCTGCAAACCAGCAGGAAGATAATTAAGTAAATGTAAACCTACCAAAAGTGCCACCATAGAATGAATAAAATAATAGATGTTGTTACTGTGACATCACCCATTGGTTTGTAGACTCCCCTTTTGGCTTTTTGGCAATCGCCATCTTTGATTTTTGGAGCCAGGAGTGACCATATTTGGACAAGAGGGTGGAGATAACCCTAACGCTAGCTGCTAGCTTGGTTAGCACAGTGTAATTACAGCTAGCTATAGTTACCTGTGATAATACTAATGCTAATTTTTATAGCGAAGAACAGGCTTAAAACCATTAAGACAAAATGTACTTGCCTGAAAAAATGAACATTTGACTCTTTGGGGTTTCTTTTCATACAAACAAACACTGAACAAGACATTTTTACTCGACCAAAATGTTTAAGTTAACTTTCATGAACTGAATGACACTCACCTGCCCTTTATTATGCATAACTTTAAGCCTTAATAATGTAAACGGGTGAGTTTATACAGTTGTCACGAAGGGGGAAATTAGCTATAGAGACCAAAACCATTTTCTGTACCAGGCTGTAAACATGTTTATTTCTGCTCTAAAGTTGGCCCTTTTAATATGGGTGTCTATGGGGATTGACTCGCTTTTGGAGCCAGCCTCAAGTGGCCATTCCACGTCGGCTCCATTTTTCAGCCCTGGAGGTTGCCTCTTGGTTGCCACCTACAGATGAAGAACGTAACATTTGCTGCCGTTTGAGCTACCTGCACCACCTGCAGGCGATCAATGTTACAGCTGTCGTTCGTATTTAACATGTGGCTGTAAAATGCCAAATGTTAGCGTCAACTGCAACATATCCAATTTGAGTCCTTTGTTGTATGTCACTCCCATATCCCTCTCCCCTCGTTTCTTACATCTGTGTGCAGTCAAGTAATAAATACTAATAAAAGCGTAAAATATTCCCTCTGAAATGCCAGACATTATTTTTGAACATCATATAAATCAAATTACATTTTATTTCCCTTTATGAAGGTGAATGACCAGTCTTAACATCAAGCTATTTCAGCTACTTGACCATCAGACAAGGGAGCCTCTGTGACAATTGTTTGTCAGCTTGTTTTCAGTTGAATAACAGATGAAATAAAAACAGAGAAAAGTACTATTACACAGAAGTTTAAAGTTCAAAATATGTCAAACATCAATACTCTCTCACAAACACAGCAACAGTAAAAACTAGAAAAAGATTTAGTCATAACACATTTGCCTGCAGGTGGCAGACTGATAAAAAATTTCTTTCTTCGCCCGTAGACGGCTCAAATCAGAATTTTTTTATGTGCAGGTTCAAACTGCTATGACTTTTCTTTTTTATATTCTTGCGTATATATGGTACAGATTTCAGCCGTTTCACATCAGTGATGTTGTGTGTCCTTGTAACTGGACATTTGTGTTAATGCTTTTTTATGTGTCTGTATTAATGTGTCAGGAGGATGAGATTCAGTTCTTGTACAACGAAAACACGGCGAAGCAGAGTGACAACATCATGGACAAATGGATCCAGTCCTTCACACAGTCACTCATCCAGTTCTTCAAGGCTGAGATGGACGGTGAGACGGACATCCTCCAAACACAAACACACACACACTGCTGATATTTTCGTCCAGGAACTCTGTGTTTTAAAATCCATCCCATCTGGCAACCTGTTCATGTTGTTTCTGTATTCAGCGTAAATAAACTGACGGTAGTTTCTTGTTGCAGCTTATCGCCTGTACACTGTCGTACCTCGCCTGGTCAAGTTCGTGGACATGCTCACCAACTGGTATGTGAGGACCAACAGACGCCGTCTAAAGGTGAGATAACAGCTCTGAATCAGTGCGTCTTTAGCGGTAATGTTGTCATTATATAACAGGGATGCAAAATGCAGCTGATGACTAAAATGTATGGAGTCCCAGGAGTGACAGTCACCAGCACTAGTAAGATCTGATGAGTCAAGTATACATAAGTGTGTAAATACACATGATGCTCTTTATAGTTTATGTCCTGTATCTTACTTTTTAGTTGTTTTGTTAATCACATAAATGATTAATTCGGTTAATGGAAACTGTGTCTCTTCATCATAGCCTCCATCTGCGGACATTTTACAGCAATCAGTTTGTGGCCCTCCCAGTCAACATTTGGTTAGAGTGTATTGGGGATACATGCTCTGATGTGTGCTCGGGCACTTTTATCTTTTCACTGTTCCAAGGGGACCGACTGTATTGATGTGTGTGTGAACTTTGTAGGGAGAGAGTGGCACTGAGGACTGCCTGTGGGCGCTGGAAACCCTCTTCAGTGTTCTGTTCTCCATGTGNGTGTGTGTGTGTGTGTGTGTGTGTGTGTGTGTGTGTGTGTGTGTTGGCATGGCTATGAATTATGCATGAGCAGTAGGAGTTTTTATTTATAACACAGTGAAGATGTTTGCATGTGAGGCGAGATGCACGCTAAGAGCCAGTTAGCCTAACCCAGATCAATACAGATCAGCTACACAAATTAATTAGCCGTGGTAGAAAATGGAAGAATTCCTTTGGAAGTAACCTCACTCTGGCATAATTCTGTTTGAACTTTTGCACCGTTTGAGGGAAAAAAAAAAACTGCAGTAAAAATGTGTTTTGTATGCTGATTTTATAGCTGCTTCTGACTTTTAGACCTTTTATGTCAAAGAATGTAAATTAACTACAGTACAGAGCATTTAATAATCTCCTCTTCCTTTTTCTCTCATGTCTACTCTCTTTCTTCCCTCCTTCCCCTCAGGCTCCCTTCACACCCTTCATTACAGAGATGATGTACCAAAATCTGTGTCACCTCATTGACCCTGCCTCTGTCGAAGAGAAGGACAGCAGCAGCATCCACTATCTCATGCTGCCCCAAGTCAGGTTGGAAAAATCCTCCAATAAAGCTCAGATTTTACGCACATCAAATGCTTCATGCCACTTATATTTAAGAGGAAAAAAAAGGCAAAAGTGCCCTGAGAGTTGTTGCTATCCATATTAGCTAAAAGTAGCTGATGTGATATTGATGTTAAATGTGTCACCTTTTTTTATCCCCGGCCGCTCCCCACATCTTTTAAATATTCTGGCTGAGAGGATCCAGGCAGAAATCGAGGATGTGTACAAAGTGTTTCATAGTGGGATCCTGCAGAACAAAATTTTTAAACTTTTATGAAATATATAAAGCTTTAGGTAAAACAAGTGGAGCAACTAAGTCAGGCAGTAAACACTACATATTTATTCAAGAAACAAAATTAATCACAGAAGGCAATGCATCATGATCTGTCTGATTCAGCTCACAAGGTGACATTGATTGATTAACTCATTGAATATTGGCTTTGCAGTAAATATTTAGAGCAACACATGACAATAATAACTAGAAAGGAGTGCAAATCTCTGCCAGGTGTGTGTGGGACATGTGGGTGGGCAGCATTTAGGAGTAACTAGTTACATGTAACAGAGTAACATAATTAAATTACAAAATAAATGTAATTGTAAATTGCAATTAATGAGAAAAGTGCAGTGGTAAGCACTGTCGCCACAGAGCGAGAGGGCTCCTGGTTCGAATCCAGGGTGGATATTGCCTGTCTGTGTGGAGTTTGCATGTTCTTCCCGTGTCAGCGTGGGTTTTCTCCAGGTGCTCTGGCTTCCTCCCACAGTCCAAAGACATGCTGGTTAGATTAATCAGTGACTCTAAATTGCCTGTAGGTGTGAATGTGAGCGTGAATGGTTGTCTGTGATAGTCTGGCAACCTGTCCAGGGTGTACCCCGCCTCTCGCCCAATGACAGCTGGGATAGACTCCAGCACCCCCCGCGACCCCCAACAGGATAAGCGGTTACTGAAATTGAATGAATTTAAGCCAGTTAAGAGTAGTGAGGTGTCAGCAGTCAGTGACGACATAAACAGTCAATAAAACAGGTTTTTCAAAAATAAATTGTGAGTCATCGCAACCATAAGAGGCCTTTGAGCAAACAGTCATAAATATACAAAAAACATTAGGCTAATTTGTCCAGTAGTTATGGATAGATACACACACACACACACACACACACACACACACACAGGAATAGATTTGTAAAAGCGATGGATAATTAAATGCCATAAATACAACACAAAGGAACATTTTAAAAGCAATGGGTCAATTTAAAACCAAACAAGAGGAAGTGCAAGACTTAAGTGCTATGTCTGGAATAAGATACAGTGTTTCATTGGTTAAGAATAAAAATTAACCTTCAAAATTAAAAAGAGAAATTAAATAGAAATCATAGAAAACCCTTTTGCAAAACACAAGTATTTAAAAGTGATTTAAAAGATACTGATGCAGCAAGCTTGAGCTCTTCAGGCAGTTCATTCCACGACCGAGGGCCCCTAACAGCAAATGCAAGGTCCCCCTTAGTCTTAAAGCGTATACACACAATGGAGATCAAGTTGGGTAAAACAGAGAACTTTTTACAAGTGGGAAATGTAAGGCGGGACTGTTTTAATAAGTCATTTGTCTCTGTATGGAAATCGTTTACCCGCCTTCCCTTTAGAACAGCATCAGTTACAGAGCAGCACCCTGTATCTTGTACAATGTCATGTTCAAGGACTTGTCATCAGTGCAGATTCTTACTAAAACCAGATTTCAACCAAATTAATGTAACCAAGGTCATCTGGTTCAAAAACTGCCACTCTCGCAGCATAGTCACCCTTCAGCTCGCACAGTAAACTGCTCCTTGTGTTCGCCCCTTTTCTCACAGGATATCCACTGCTGATCCAAAGCCTAATCAGTCTCAGCCAGAGTGCATGGCCTTACTTCACCCCAGTTGTATCACACTCTTTTGAAGCTCGAGGGTTCACAGTAGTTTCTAGATGACTGTCAGGCTTCACAGCAGCTGTTCTCTTTGTGTCTTAACTGTTTCTTCTCTTCATTCATGCTTTCCGCTGCTTAATGTCGCCCTGCAAAACAAAACAGCACAAAAAACAGAAACAGGTGTGTGTATGATTAAACTTTTAGTGATTTAAAATATAAACATAATTTGATAATCAATGCCCTAGAGGTGAAGCCTGATTGTACTTTTACTCTGCATGATTTCTTGGCTGTATATGGCTCTTGCAAAGCATTATTACGAGGATATCACAGAAGCTCATGTAAAGTGAAACGGATTAGTACTTTGGTGAAGTCAGTGTCACTGGCGCATGCCACTGCTAGGTAAGAATTGTGTTGATTGCACTGATGAATAAACGATTGACAGGTGATTAAATTTAAACAAAAACACACAGAGAAAAGAAAAGGGGGTTTCAAGTTGCTTATGGGTTCACTATGACAAGATTAATTGATGCAATGTGTTCAAAAGTAATGACAGTGACTGTACATCTGCAGGTTACAGATGAGGAGATTTAAAGCTCAGATTCAGCGTAGTCCAGAATGGGATGCCTCATTTTCTCAAATTTGTCGGCAGAGCCACAAAGTATAAACTTGAGTTTCTCTGAAGTATAAATCTGAGTTTCTCTGAAGTATAAACCTGAGTTTCTACCAAGTATAAACCTGAGTTTCTCTAAAGTATAAATCCAAGGTCTTCTGAAGGATAAACCTGAGTTTCTTTCTTGAGTTTGTGTACTTTAAGCAGAGAAATACAGACACAGAACGGCACAGGGCCTGCCTTTGATTGTCAGCCCAGCTAATGGATATTGCTTTCAAAATATAATCATTTCATTCCCTTCCCTTCAATTACTTCAGTAAAATGGGTGCCTTGGTGGCTGATCAGTTTTGTAATGCCTGGGAGGAATTTCTAATTGCCCAAACTTAATTGCATCATCTTTAACTACAAAAAAGTTCTGACATGATTAAATATCCGTTTGATTTAGCATAAGGAAAATAGTTTGTGTAATGGTTCATATAATCTCCTCTGTCACTTTGGCAGTGCTCAGTGCTGCTGCTTTATTAGCCTCTTGTCCTTCCTGCTGTCGAATGGGACTACTTCACCCTCCTCCCAAAGGTCAGCCACCAATCAGGCGCAGGGAAGAGCTGCTCCTCAATCAGCTCATTAAATGATTGGCTGTCCCTGGAGTCCTCTCCTCTCTCATTGTACTCCACTGCTGTGTGCACACAGAGGAGCAGAGTGCTGGAGTAAATGAACACACATTGTGCACACGCACACACACTCACAGTCTATGTTCCTGCAGACAGTTAGGGCTAATATCACTATTATGCATGATTATCGGTGGCTGTGCAGCTCTAATTTGGATTCAGAGGTGGAAGTCTCGGTGTACCTTATTAGTGGATGCTCCTGAGTTAAACTCTGGCGCTGGTGGTTCTGAACTCTGTCTTTATTTAGATGGGTGGTACTAACCTTGTCACGCTTTATAATTCCTTTTCCTCAATAGAATAGCTGTTTGAATTTTTAAGGCACTGATTAGCCAGAAAATGACGTCTGCTGCCTGTGAGTTATGACAGAGACGACTGACATCCCCTAACTGCGCCCTGAATTTGTACCGAATGTCACTGAATACAGAACGATTCTCCAAAGAAGATTGGTTGTTTTGAAAGATGTTTGTCTCATCCCTTTTACATCCTCTTATTATAAGAAGGCAGCTAGGTCAGGTGATACCCATTGCAATTGCAAATGTCTCACCTTGTTAGGAGTTTCAGATAAAAACTTCAACTCTTGTGTGACCTAAACTACTGGTTAAGAGATTATTAAAACGCACCTGTCATGGCATCACAATGTTTTTTCTCATCTGCAATGGCCTTCCATTACATGTTAAAGAAACACACTCAGTTGAAATCTTAAACTCAAGACTAAAACCCTGTCTTTATTCACTTCATTACAGCATACACCCGAACATAGTCAGGTCCATCACCTTTTTAACATCCCTTTAACACGGATGTTAATTTTTATGATGTCATTTTCTTGCCCTTTTTATTTTGTTTTATTTACTTAGTATAAGCTTTCAATTCAATTCAAGTTGAAAGCTTATACTAAGTAAATGGCACAAAACTATAAGCTTTGTGCCATTTATTTTTCTTTTTAATTGTAGTGTATAGGGACCATCTTGTATGGTGATTCTGCACTTTAAATACATTGACCCATTCATTTTCCGTAACCACTTACCCTGTTGGGGGTCATGGGGGGGCTGGAGCCTATTCCAGCTGGCATGGGGCAAGAGGCAGGGCACACCCTGGACAGGTCGCCAGACTATCACAGGGCTGACACATAGAGACAGACAACCATTCACACTCACAATCACACCTACGGCCACTGTGGGAGGAAGCCGGAGTACCCAGAGAAAACCCACGCTGACACAGGGAAAACATGCAAACAGAGGGGCTCCCCAACCCCAGGGTTCAAACCCGCCACCCTGGGTTCGAACCAGGAACCCTCTGTGTCACCATTTTAAATGTGATTGATTAATTGATGATGTGGTGATACTTAGATTTTCTTTATGTGTTTTTCTTTTTTCAGGGAGAATCTGATTGACAAGCGCATTGAGAGCGCCGTCTCTCAGATGCAGTCTGTGATTGAGCTCGGCCGAGTGATCAGAGACAGGAAGACTCTGCCCGTCAAGGTGAATCATCAACTTTACTCTATCCATTCATACACTCCAGTGTGAGAGGTACAGTGAACTAAAACTCTAGGAAACATAGACATATTGGCTGATATTGGGTTACTGCAGATGTGACAACGTTGGCCGATTACAAAACAAGAAAGTGCAGCACGAAAATGCGATACATGTATTTTTGTTATTAGACAGTTTGTCCACAATAAAGCACTGAAATTTATTTCACAACTGTAAAATGTCCATGCCTCTAAAGGATCCTGTGCTGTGCTACGAGTTCCTATAGCTGTCCTATAGATTTCCTTTAGCTTTCAGTGTATCTGGTTTTCTCATGTTAATGCACTAGGTATGGTTGTTGTGTTGATGATGATGACTCTATTTTTTGCTTTTGGTACTGGAGTTATTGACCCACTGTAATGTCGGTGTGTATTTCAGTACCCACTAAAGGAAGTGGTAGTTATTCACCAGGACCCAGAGGCTCTGAGAGATATCCAGTCCCTGCAGAAATACATCCTGGAAGTAAGTAAACCAAAAACAGCCTTTGTTTGTTTAGTGTGATAATTTGTCTAGTCTTGAAGTCGCCTTGGTAGAGTGTCACTTTACCAGTGCTCTGCTTCAAGGCAAGAGGTGCATCTTCTCATCTTTCCTTTAAGTGCTTTTTTTTGTCTGTTTACTGGGCTTTGATCAGTACTATTAAATTTCTAGGTTAAAGAGAAAGCTCTCCTGGAGCCGTGTTGACACTCCAAAGCCAGTGTGTTGACTTTATAGAGGGGGTGTACAACAGAGGGAACGCACCTTCACACGCCGTTTGTGTCTGCAGCTGTAATTGAAATTTCTGTGCTTGGCTCATTTAAAAGGGGGTGGAGCAGATGTCTTGGAAAAGGATTTCACATTTGATCTACTCCAGTTGCCACACATGCAAACCCTTTAAATATACAGCACCAACATGAGCAGTGTGTATTTTTCTTCTCCAGCACACTGAAACATTATATTACTGTTAATGTGTACTTCATGGTCACGGTGATATGCATCATTATAATTCACGAAGCTCTTCTGGCTCTCGTTTTACAAATAGATTCTGCAACATTACTGAGCTGATGGTTCTGTAAGTTTAACGTTCTAGATAAGATTATGTTTTGTGTTTTTTTTCATACATTCATACATCCTGTGGGTTTCACTATATGAAAAAAAAGCCCATATAAACGAGGACTGGGTGTTTGCAATGTTAAAGGAATACTTCACCCCCCCAAATGATCATTTATATATCAGTTCCTCACCCCGTGTTACGTTGAATTCATGAAGAAAACTTTGTTTTTCTTGCATGGCTCCACAGTAAACGAGGAATCCAAACACAGACAATTGTTGATAAGTTAAAGTCAAAGGGGTCCATGTTAAACAACAGAAAAACTACAAGACATCCGTTTACAAACTCTCCCACAACTTGGGCAGTAGAATCCAAGTCACAATTATCCAATCGTACATTTAGTACTTCTCAAACAGACAGCCCTCTTCGATAGGTAACTGAACTAAAAGTGAAACTTATCTGTGCTCTCTTCAAAGCCAGAGATGATTGACTAAAAATGTAATTTTACCTTGCTGAACATGGGAGCTGCTGGTCTACCACTGCCTTGATCAGTTTGTTTGTTTGTATTATTGTGACTTTGGTGTTTTAACACAAACTATCGATCAAGGCAGGAGTAGACCAGCAGCTCCCATGTTCAGCGAGGTAAAATTACAGATACGTGGGGCTGAGTGGTAGCAGTAGATACGTTTTACTTGCCATTCAGTTCCTGTCGGAAAGAGCTGTCTGTTTGGAAAGTACTGAGCAGATGACTGGATAAATGAGACTTAGATCATAGTGCACAAGTTGTTTAGGAGTTTGTACACAGATACTTTAATATTGTTTGGCTGTTATTAAATACAGACCCCGATGACTTTGATTCATCAAGAATTTTCTCTGTTTTTTTGGATTCTTCGTTTATTGTGGAGGTATGCAAGGAAAACAAAGTTTTCTTCTTGAAACGTAACACGGGTGAGTAATTGATATACAAATGGTGTTCTTTTAAGTGTCATTTTTGTAAAAGTAACATAATCAATGTATGGTTACTGTTTGCACCGGAAAGGGCAGATTAATTACAAAAGTTTGTTGGGTCCGTTCAGGTGCTGTCCGAGAGACTGGAAAAATGACTACTCAGACAGCAGACAGACTAATTGTCATAGACTTTTAGTGCAGGAAGCCATTACACTGACATTATCCCTTTGTCTTTGGGTTTGATTTTCCACCAACAGACCTCAAGAAGTCAATGCCGTTCCACAGCTGACTCAGATAAGCCCTCCACTCTCTTTAAGTGAGAATTATTCAACCTTTCGGATGCTCTACCTGGAAATGTTGCTGCTGCTGTTCCCACTATAGCCACGTGAAACCTCACTATAGTTCTCAAGATGAGAAATTACTGATGTATCTTGGATGGAAAATTGATTGCGGCTCTTGTTCCCATATACTGCTGACAAGTAAAATTGACAGAACGTATAGAGATTAAGGATTATGTGGGGAAAAGGGCTCCAGTTGCAACCTTCTGTTGGATCCTGCAAGATTAATCTTGGTTGGAGCCACTTCTTATCTCTCACTGTGTTTCATTTCTGGTGAGGAAAACATTTAACCTTGCCAGCTTCTAGCCTCCCTCCAGTAAACAAGGTTTATTTGATCAGAATTGAGAGCAGTTTAAGTTCCTACAGCCCAGGGAAGAACCTTCAAACTCTCTTACCATTGATGAGTTTCAGTTGAGCTGAGCATGTGAAAGTTAGGTACATTAAGTCTGGATTCACCTTTTCGCGCTCGCTTTTCTTGAGTTCCTTTTATTATTATTCAATAATCATTACTATTTAACTGGTAATTCTTTGTAATTCATGTAAATTGCTTTTACTTAAATATGCACCTGCTGTTGTCGATTGGCTCACTGACTGGTTGATTTAATGGCTGACTTGCTGTCTGAGTGAATTACATTTTTTGATTGCTCCTTTACAGCACATGTCTGGAGCAATTACAGGTTTTAATTTGACTCCTACAGGATGTAACAAAGCATTTAGCTTAACTTGAGACCCCTTAGAAGTGCCTTTCAGATGTGAAGAGTAGTGGACACTATTGGCATTAAACTTAGCTCTGGTGTATTTCATGGGTTTGATCACTTTAAGCCATAGACTGAATAAAAGTAATAGATGTAGCTACTGTGACATTGGTATGTGGACTCCCATTTTGAAGCCCCAAGCTCTGCCTTTTGGTCGTCGCCATCTTGGATTTTTTAAGCGAGAAGTGACTATATTCTGACGAGAGGGGGGAGCTGTGGAGGAGTGAGGGATGGATCTGACTCATAGACTGTGGTGACATCTTGCAGACAGCCTGTCATTCAAAGAGGCCACACCTGAATTATGCAATATATTTTGTTTAAAAAAAACAATAAAAAACTACAGTTCTGAAATTAGCTATAGAGACCGATGTCATTTAAATATGTTTTTTATGCTGTGAAGTTGGACATTTTAACATGGATGTCTATGGGGATTCACTCACTTCTGGAGCCAGCCTCAAGTGGCCATTCCAAGAACTACAGTCAGCTTAATTTTTCAGTCTCAGAGGTTGCTGTTCATTTCACAAAGTCATCAGATTGCCGCACCTTTCACACTATACAACTTGTTGTCTTATAATCAGAGACACTACAAGACCTTTCACAAGGAAGAATTTCCGAAGAGTATGTCATGGGATGCGGGGTTGGGCTGGAGCTTAGCAGAAAATATCAAAGTCAAAAAGTAACAAAGCAGTGTTCTGAGTAAGTTATCATACAAACATTGCGTGCAGAAACATCTGACAATAATAACATCTGAGTCTCTCTTCCTCCCAAACACACACACACACACACCTTGGAAAGCGCCACAGCACCGCTCGTCTCTGTCCTCAACCCGTGTCTTGCACTCTCATTAGGGTCGGAAATTAGCAGCAGTTGGCAGCCAAATGCAAGTAGCTGCTAAATTTGCTTTACTCACCCTGCCAAAACAAACAATGGTAATCTATTAAGTGGCTGGCAGATTTTGGAGTCGACCAGCCACAGAGGCAGGTGCACAGAAAAGTTCATTCCAAACCCTGACTCTTATTGACTGTAGCTCACTGACAGGTCCAGGTATTGACCTGCCACATATCTGGGGAGCGTCTGCGATGCATCACCGAGCCTGTCGGCTCACGTCTTCGAGCAGTTCACACACAGCGTGCGGCAAACTAACACCAATTTGCCACTGATCATGGGCTTTTGTTGGGGAGCTCCAAAAACTGTCGACAAGTGGAAAATTAGGGCTAAAGTTGTGTAGTGTGAATAAAGCATTAGTGGCCAATGCGGAAGTCTAAACTTGCAAAAGAAGAAGACACAGCAGCTTTGCATTTCACACAGAGCAGCGGTAAATCCTGAATGGTGCTGATTGCATTTTTATTGTCTATTTCTTGAGGCAAAACATGAATGTAACAAATTCAGAGGGAGGAACGTAGGCCCAAGATTGGATTCGCTGTTGACAGTCAATGGCCATTTAAATTTTAGCTTTGGTCAGCACTGTCCTGTCGACAAGCTTGTTGATGATTTCAGTGTCCGCTTAGCTCAAAATATTCAGTGAAAATATCCAATGAATTACTGTTTGAGTTGACAGCAGCTTGAATATATTGTCCTGCAACAGCATCAGACAAACAAAGTCATGTATGCCCTCAAGATAAAACAGGCTTTTTTTGTGTAATTTAGCATTGATTCAGTCCTGTTTTTATGAACCAACCAAGTTCTAGCTGCTACTTTCAACCCCACACTGCTCTTAAGTTTATTACTCAGCCCACTACAGCAGCTTATCTGTGCTCTCTGTCAGCAAGTCAACCAAACTCAGTCTCACTTTTCAGTGTGTGATTGACTGAAAGAAGCTGTGTGTGGCAGGCTGGGGTAGGTGTCACTCTGGCTAAATTTAGTATCTCTATCTTCACCAGATACGACCGGATCACAGATTTCTATCTCCATTTAAATTGAAGAATGAAACGTACTGTATTGAAAGGCAGAGATATTGACTGAATGGGAGGAATGGCTCACTGACTGACTTGCTGGGTGTTTTCATGGCTGACTTACTCTTTCAGTGAATGAGTCTCTGTAATCAATTATTGATTTGCTCTTGATAGTAGACGCCTGGGGTATTTAAAGTTTTTAATTTTTATGTTAAATTGTATTTTTATTTAGTTTGGAATTCTATTAAGTTTAGTTTTAGTCCATTGTCATTGTGCACGTACAGTTTATTTTCATTTGTGGAATAATAATGAGTGTTTTTTCTTTAGTTTTGATACAAACGGTATCAAATATTGTAACTAATTTTTATATTTCAAGTCTTGGGAGGAAGTTGAGCTATGAAAAGGTCAAACTGAACAAATGCAGTTGGGTCACTTAGTGTCCATACTGCTACCAGAAGAACTTTGTCTTTTCTTTGTTGTTGTTTTTTGTTTGTGCTATTTTTTAGGCATTTAGTTGTTTAGCAGTATATAAAGAAAACAAGAGGGTCTTCTGCATAATTTTAGGGCTGCCCACGACCAAGAATTTGCCTACTCGAGAAACAGTTGTCATATAGGACCATTAGTCGACTAGTCACCCGCATGTTTATGATATTAATTTAATTATTAAATTATATATTTTGGTGTGAGAAAGAATAGTATCAGTAACATTGTTAACACTGTGCTACATTACAGAGAAATACAAAACCGTACTAATGAATCTTCATTAATATAGGCCTATATTTTATCTACAAGTGCACGTCACACACTGAGCGAGCCGCCTGTTAATGACGCTGTTGGCAAAGCAGTAATGATTGTGCTAAGTGGCTAATGGGCATGTAGCTACAGTACTTACATGTTTCAGATGATACGTCATGTTTGTAGTCGACCAATGAAGATGAGTTTACATATCACCTTGGGTTCGTCCTTCACCTTCTCAAAATGATCCCACACTTTGGATTTCCTGCCCGACATGTTATTAACTAGCCTGTGGAATAACCGCAGGTAGCAGCCCACATTTCAGTTTAAATTTAGCTTCTTCAGATTTTTGTGTTCATTTTCATGTTTGGTTTTATCAACAGTAAAGGCCCTGGTAACTGGTGCTCATCGGCAAACTTGGGATATTAAAACAGGAAGGTCAAAGACAGTGGCTTCACCTTTTCTAAAACATACTGTGTCTTTTTTCCCCATATTTCAGGAGCTTAATGTGCGACAGCTGACGCTGTCAACAGACAAGGACAAGTACGGTATCCGTCTGAGAGCCGAGCCAGACCACATGGTGCTGGGCAAGAGACTAAAGGGGGCCTTCAAAGCTATCACTGCTTCTATCAAGGAGCTCACCAGCGAAAAGCTCGAGGCCTTCCAGAAAACAGGTATTGCTGCGTTTGGCTGTATGGATGTGTGTGAAAAAACTCATAACTCAGGGTGCAAACAAAAATCACTAATCAATCTGTAGCCTAATGTAGGTCACTAGTTTGCATTACATGTATTTTTTCTGTAAATGACATCCCGGAATTATTTTTATGTATTCATTTTTCACCAGTGGTGGCCACACATACCAAGACTTAATCAGTAGTCAATCATTTTGTGTCCCAAATAATTAATTTGTAAAGAGCAGTTGGTTAATGTTGGGATTTTACACACAGCTGCACAATTGCTGTTAAAATCCTGTTTATGTCACCAAAAACTCAACCATGAGTCGTTGCAGTGAAGTCGGATACAGCCAGACGGCCAGTTTATCCTCCGAATGCAAACCCCTAACCCTTCTGAAACCATAATCAGAGCTCGAGTGCGGATCAAAGCAGTGCAAGGTATCTTGTCTCTCCAATTATAGAAAGACGAGGAGAGCCCTCAGAGTCTCTGGGGAAGAAAGCAGTGGAGGTCAGCTGGGCTGTGGGAACTTAACATTTCCAATCAGTTGGATGTTTGAAGTCCAGCCAATTGGAAGGAAAGAAGGAGGATGAGCGATGGAAGGAAAAAGATAGATGTGTTCGAGGATGGTGGAAAAATGATGGAGAGAGGAAACACAGATGAAAATGTGCACAGTGGAAGTAACATTTTACTGACTTGTGATCCCAGGCGAGTTGAGTTGTTTGAATGTACAACACCTGCTTTTAAAGGGGACCTATTTTCAGTTTCATACTTTTACTTTGGGTTTCTATTAGAACATGTTTTCAGGCTTTAACATTTAAGAAAACATTTAATTTTCATACTGTCTGTGCTGGAATGACTGTGCTCACTCTCTGTCGGAAACGCTCTGTTTTAGCGCCTGTCTCTTTAAGCCCTGTTCCCAAAAAAGCAGTCTGCTCTGATTGGTCAGTGCTTCAGGGTCTCTTGCATCTCTGCACCATCATGGCTGCTGGGGAATGACAGTAACAGAAAATAGCAATACTTGGTACCGAGCTTCTAAACACAACCTGATATGTTCCAGCAGGAATTTGATCCCGAAACGGGGAAAAATCAGCATCGGCAACCAAATAAAGGCCTCCCCGATGTTAGCATGTAGCTACATGTGGCAGCGTATGTAATATAAACACTTGTAGGAGTGTGCCTGGAGCAGATGACCATACAAAGAGATTTCGCTGCAAGCTGACGTCAGCTTGGCTTGTCTGAGGCCTGAGGTTTCTGCTCACTTTTAACTACATTTACCTCATTATTTGAAACTTTGGGCACATTTTATATGAACTTTCAACATTTCAACATGATAGATATGAAAGAAAATAATGGAAAGCATAAAAGGTCGCATTTAAGGAGCCAGACAGTGTAATGCATCACTTCATGTTTTCTAAAAGAATAGTTCAACACAGTATGAAGCTACAGCTAGCAGACAGTTAGATTATCTTAGAACAAAGACAAACAGGGGTAAACAGCTCACCTGGCTCTGTCCTCTCCAAAACAAACACACCTGATGGTAACAACTGGTAAAACCACTGAATAAAGCAGTTTCACGTGACAAATCAGTTGTTCTCTGACACTGTTTGGCTTGTTGGAGACAGGTCGCTCGCACAGCACATGCAAATGTGTGCTTACCTAATTTCCGATCCAGACGTTCAAGAAGTTTTTATTGTGAGCTGAATTATCCACAGAGGTCTCTCACTCTCCAAAACAAACAGACCTGGTGATTTAAACAAGTAAAAACACTGACTAAAGCAGTTTTGCGTGAGAAAAATCAGCGTTTTCCTGATGCTCTCGTCGTGCAGTGGCTGCAAACTACAGTGGCTGATGCGAAAATGGGAATAGCCCCATCTAGACTCAGTGTTTGGTTTGTCTGTTCATGGCTAATGTAGAAAAATGGTGGTGAGCATGGCTATCTTGATAGACAAAGACCCACTCCCTGTGTAGATATAAATGGCTCATTTTAAGGTAACAAAAACACGATTTTTATTTGCAAGTGATTATATACTGAAGAAAATATACTTGCTCTATTATATTCCATTTCTGCCAATGTATCCACGTAAATCCTACAAACTGGACCTGGAAGGTACACTACTGTCAAAATAATCTGTCCATGGAAATGATAACGGTACAGACTCAGTTTTGAGTCCACTTTTAACCTCGTGAGCAATTCTAGCTGAGAATCCGTGACTCAAAAAAGCTTTTTAAGACAGAAGGGCGGCAATTTGGCGAGAAACTGATTGTGCGTTTATGGCCATTGGTTGTATTACTCATTATTCCCTACCTGCACCTTTTGATCCCATCATTTTGTCGGGGGAGAAGAAAAGAGGTTAAGAGAGAAGGCGGAAAAGAGCAGAGAAGCGGGGAGGGACACAGGAAATCAAAGCATGGAAATCTAGGATTAGAGAGAAACGGAGTGACTGTTTCACCCAGCCTCTGGGTGTGGAGAAGTGAAGAGGAGAACACGGTCACGGTTTTTAGTCAGAACACAGACGTGGGTAATTGCTGCCACTGGCAAAATGGAGATATAAACCTGACTAGATTGGGTTCGCTCTATTGTTTAACAGCTCAGATCTCGTGTGGATGTGGCCATAAAGACTGCAGTGTAAGGAATCCCAGAATGCAAGCGACTGCTGGTCCAGACCCCAGCTAATTCGAAACAAAGCCTCGGTCTGCATGCAAGTTAGGAGAATACTTTACCCAGTGTGATTGGGTGTAATTGAAACCATTTCTAGAATCCTTCACCAAAATTAAGATTCATTTCACACAATCAGTCTGCTATTTATTTAAATTTAATTAGGAGAATAGTGGGGCACTAAATTGTTTATCATCACTTTTCCATTAACGTCTGTTCCCGGCATTGATTTAATCATGATGGGCGTCAATATGAATGATTTTAAAATGCATCAATGCATTTTCATCTTCTAAATGATCAATTTTCTGTTTTTTAGACTGGCTGTATCTTAGTTTTGTACGCACATAGATCTCCCTATCAGCAATAATTGGGGATCCTTTTAGACTTTTCACAGTAAAGCATTTGAAAAATCAGTGAATTATACTTGTCTAGTTGAATTACTTTGTTAATATTTAGCTCAATTATTATGTGAGTGATCTGACAAAATGTTACCACATCCAAACAGTAAAGACATTTTATATATTTTTGTGTTACTCAACATCCATTTGACTGTACCGGAACATTTTGCAATATTGTCTCTGTAGGCTCTACCACATAATTTTGTCCTACATGATTCAGGGTTCCCACACATCCTGGAAAACCTAGAGGAAAGTTGACCAATTTTCCAGTGATGGAAAGCACATGGGAAATTAGAGGAAAAGTAAAATTAGCTGAGAACGGTCGACTAGGCTATCTATCAGAGCTCCCAAAACAGATAACATTTCCACCTGAAAGGACTAGGTTATGTTCAGGGTCATTTTATCATTTAAATGGTTGATGGACAACAGTATTTTGAATAGGCTGATATTTTGTGGAAATGCTGCAAACACATATCCAAGTCACATCATATGGTAACACATGCAGGTTGGTTGACATCGCAACTTTAGTGGCCAAAACTCCATGTAATGTAAAGCCCCTTTCCCATTGCACCAAAAAAAGAAAATGCTTTTAAATGTAAAGATTACAATCGGCATTCACATTCGGGTCAAATCACTCTGCAGTAGTCACGGGTATTTTCCGACTCTGATCAGCATTGATGGAAACATAACACCTGGGTGAACATGCTAATTTTAGCCCCTTTACCAGCTGCAATGATCCGCCACCACTAAATACCATCCATCTCCGCCCAAGCAGGACTCAAACATCGATCCAAATTAGTCTGCAATGAGTTCGAAGAGGGACTGAATAAGATAGAGATACATTTTCACAGGCCTCCATGCTGCTTTCTACAATTTACTAACCTGTTTTCCGGCGTGTCTGTGTCATTAAAGGTGACACACCAAAAAAACAAAAACAAAACATACACACACACATACAGGAGTCTATTGCCTATTTTAAGCAGGTTTTCTTGTGTTAAAAATCCTGCATACATGCACTGATTTTGGTGGAAAAGGGGCATTTGTTTCATCAACCTTCATAGACTGCATGTCTTTCAAATCAGGCTTCTACAGAGAGGAACATATTAGCATATGGTGCAATCCTTGTCCATCATACCAGATAGATCATTTCTAAAAATGTCCTGGAAAAGTCCTGGAAAATTATTTTTAGAAAGAATGTGGACCATGATGTTTGTTACCAAGAGTATTTTAACCCAAGGAAAATAGAGGAAAATATTAATATTTGTGCTGGCAGAAGCAGCTCAGTGGGTAGAGCAGGCATCCCATGTACAACGGCGATGTCCTTGCCATGCATTCTATTCCAGCCTGTGGCCCCTTGCAGCATGTAATCCCCTCTCTCTATCCCCCTTTCACGCTTAAATAATGTTCTATTGAATGAAGGCAAAAGCAGAAATAAATCCTCTTTAAAAAATATATATATTTGTGGTGGCAAACTTTTTAATGAGTGTATATTAAGAATGGTTTAACTCATTTTCTCACGCCCCCCTGGTGAGCATCGTCTGGGCTGTATAATTTATGGCTGTTCAGATATGTGGTCTGATGATGCTGAGACGCAGTAGGGTTCCATGGTGCTGAATTCTGCATGAGCAGCATATGTACACTGTTTTCTCTGCAGTGATGAATGTTATTGTATGCTGCCATATAACAATGTTTATTTTTAGGTTCAGTACATTAACAGTGGTTCTAAACATTTTCATAATGCTGTGGTTGATTTTAAGGATCCATCATGGTGGACGGCCATGAGCTTCATGAGGAGGACCTGAGGCTCATGTACACCTTCGACCAGAGCTCTGGCTCAGCAGCACAGTATGAAGCACACTCTGATGCACAGGTACGCTCGAACGTTAAACCAAGTTAGTTTTGCATTATGTACCTTTTGCATGCAAATTCAACACCATTCAGGAAAAAAAATGTAAAAAAAAAAAAAAATAGATTTACTTCTTTATTTTCTGTGGACAAATGCAGCTTGTGTTTAGTAGTCTCCTCCTGACATTACTGCCTTCAGGCTGTCAGTGTTTAACTGGAAATCAGTTGTCTTTATGATCTATTTTATATCTCAGTGCCAACCTCTTAAGAGACCATAAAAACAGCCTTTTATTAAAGCAATAGTTTGACATTTGATAGGCTTATTTGCTTTCTTGGTGAGAGTTAGAGAAGATCAATATTACTCTTACACCTTCTTTCTACATAGCTGTGTGTACATACCTGAGTCAACTGTAAGTCCATTCCTATGAGAACTTCAGTGATCTCCGATGTGTTTGCAGAAGTCTTTCTTACTTACTTTGCCTTGAGTATGTGGAACAATTTGAACTTAATAAAATGTAAATGGCTGAGTAGTATAAAAATTGACCCCCCTCCAGTTGTCATGAATGTAGACATTTGGGACAGAGACCCAAACATTTTTTGTAACAGGCTGTGAACATGTTTATTTCTGCTGTGAAGTTGAGCATTTTAACATGGGGGTCTATGGGGATTGACTGACTTCTGGAGCCAGCCTCAAGTGGCCATTCAAGGAAGTGCAGTTTGAGGCTCTTTGGCATTGGCTTCATTTTTCACCCCAGATGTTGCCGTATTGGAAAAACAGACAAATGAAGTTCTCCTTCGTTTCTGCAGTGGTCTTTCTGCCCATTCTTAAAGAGATGCATATCCTTGGGCTAAACACTAGGGGGCGCACTCTATATACTATACTTAAATTCAAACACAAAACAAAGTTGTGTGAAAACAAGGCGTTGAATCTGTGCAGAAAATATGAAGCTACCATCAGCAGCTGGTTAGCTAGTTAGCACAAAGACTGGAAACAGAGGGAAACAGTTTACCCCACTCCGTCCAAAGGTGACAACATCTGCCAGCCAGCGCCTCTAAAGCTTATTAAATAAAACCTACCGTATCCTATATCCTACCGACAAGAAGCAATATCTGCTTGTGGAATAGAATAGAATAGAACAGAATAGAATAGAATAGAAGCCTTTATTGTCCTTGTACAAAGAATATATAAAAGTAGGAGTGCTACATCTGATCGGGTGCCAGCTAGTCAATAAAACAAGCAAGGGAAAGGGAAAAAAAACAAAACAGACAGCATAACAGGAGAGAGAACAGTTTGCGACCCCGGTGGGAACAGTCTTTTATGTGCCAGATTACGTCTTGGCCCTGAGCAGCAACTTCAACAACAACAGACATGAGGGTGGTATCATTCTCCTCATCTAACTCTCAGCAAGGAAAAGAACAAACTTTTTACCCAAAATATGAGGCTGTTTCTTTAACCTGGTCGCAGTCACATCTTTTTATTTGTTTTACAGAGGTAGGTTTACATTTTATGAGTCTTAAATTTTGTGTGTATTGGTTTCTGTGTTTTCCATGATTTTGAATCACATCTCACAACTGTTGATACCATTTATGTACTGTTATTCCAGAAAGCCATTCTGTTCTTCCATTCTTTTTAAAATTGTCACTTGTTAACACATTAAAAAAATGTATAGAAATACACACATGCTCTCCTCTCCAGCCCTTCTCTCCCTACTGCTACATTACTGCTGTATAGATTGAGCAGCAAAGTGTAATGTAACCAGATCTAAAAAACATAAACTCCTCGCTGCCGCTCCTGCACCAAGCTGCCATATACTGTAAATGCATTTATTTTTCTTTACTGTAAGTGTGTGATGTATGAAATCATTTCACGGCTAAGTGGAAACCAGCATGTATGCGTTTCCCACAGGCCCTCTCTAATCAGTGCTCCTCCAACCGTACACACACCACACGGCTGCACCTTAATACCAGTTTACTGAGCTGGCTCTTTAATTCTCTGTGTTACTCTCGCTCTCTCGCACCGACTCTCCCGCTCCCATCTGTCTGTCTCTCTGTTCTTTCTCTGTCATATTCCTTTTCTCTTTGCGTTTGTGTACTTTTCTCTGTCACCCTGTCATCTCTTTCCCTCCTTCTTCACATGATAAAGTGTTGGGAGCTGGCAGCAGCTCAGCCTTACACAGCATGACTCTCATTTTACATTAGTGACTCACACAGACTACAATATTGCCATTATTGCTGCTTGGTTGGTTGTTTTTGTTTATTACTTTTACATTATAAATGTTTGAACAACAGTGTAAGGCAGACTTATCTCATAAAGGTTGTTCTTTTTGCCTTTTCGGCTGTGTGGTCTGCAGCATGGGGCTGGAGGAGTCTGGTTACTCAGTGGCTACAGTAAACTCCAAGGTCTTCACATCATGTGAAATTCTGTCACTCTCTGCTACTAGTCTGTCAAATGCATATTGCAATAATTGTGCGGTGATTAGAGTACAACCTGTCAGCATTAAAGTGTTGCAGGAGCACACTGTTTGTTGTTACAGTAACAGGAAAATATTTAATTCATATTTTCACTACGCTAGAATATTTTTCATGTTTAATGTGCCAACCTAGAATTAGCTACTGTACACACTTAGATGGTTGTTTTGATTTGTCTTAAAGAGGATTATAAAACAGTTTCGAAATTAAACTATGCAGGAAAAAATGCTTTTTTTGTCTTAGAGGATAGGTCAGTATATTATATTTCTCCTTGGCCAAGTATTAAAACTTAGTGTTGTTAAGAAAATTTGATATTTGTGCTCAAATGTATTATTATTACTATTATTAGTAAATACAAACTGAATCATCCAGGTTTGCCCCACTTAACTGTAGCCCTTTTTACAAAGGAATTGTGCAAATTTGCAGGAAAGCCCAGTCCGTCTTTTTTCAGCATTGGCAGTATAAAAACAAAATCGGGGAGTGCAGCAAAATGCCGCCTGCCTACTTTTGTTTATACAGAATGGGCCTTTTTCGGGGCAATGGGGGGCGTGAGCAGGTAACAAAACGTGTAGCTCAGTGTGTGACGTAACCAGTGACGTGGGAGGGAAGCCGCGGCTGGTCAGTCCTTAGGCGATTCTCTTATAAGTCGTCCCGTCATCTGATGGTTAACGGCCTCTTTGTTTGTGAGGGCAAGAAGGCTGTGCAATTCCTTGTCTCCCCAGTTGCTCATCTTTACAGCGTATGTCAGGTTTGCGTTTCCCTCTTGCTACTAGCTGCTAATCAGCTGTTTCCTGTTTATCCACCGCCAGTGGGTGGCACGTGCAGCATCATCAACAGCTCCTCCCACAAGCCTTCAACAGCCCCTCCCGTTGCGGAAGGCCGCCTCGGTCTTTTTAAACTAAAAGGGTTCCGCCAATATGACTACCCTACGAGGCAGAAAATTGGGCGCCTCGGATCAACTCGCCAATCCGGCTCTGTGTAAAAGGGGCTTGTGAGAGTCCTGTTATAAATAGATTAATATTTTATTGATTGTTAGTGATTAATCATGAGGAAACCATAAATTCGGTTTTTGAACATTCAATATAAAAGATAAACATATATGATTAATGAATATGAGCTTAAAAAAATGAAGTCAAGTGAGTTTTAAATCTTTTTGACTATAAAAGATGTCACTTAAGTGAGACAAATTAGAGTACTGAGTATGAGTATGAATTGCTCAAAGAAGAACTTGTATCCCTTGTCCAACATTGACCTTTTCACGTCTCCCTAAAATTTTTCAACAAGATGAACAACATCTGCAATTGTAAATTTGGGCAAAGATAGAAGTGACTGGGAGAATATGCGCTGTCCAGGCTCCATAGTAGATGTTCTAACAGCAAGAGATTGTTGCGGCGCATATGGAAGTAGTGACTGGAACTAGGGATTCCCTACTTTAGGTCACGCTCGCCATTTTGTGAATAGGCCTATGTGGGCTTTATAAAGTGCTTTTTACACAGAAATGGCAACTTTTCTTCTTCTTTGAGTTAGCTGCTAACTGCTACAAGCTGCTTTTTAAATCTCCCAGCGGTTGATCGCTCACATTACACCTTGTCAAAATGTCATACCCATAATCCCAGGCTGCCGGCTGTCCCTTTTACACAGACATCGATTTGGCGCTGTTACTACCTTCATTGCTGGCTTGAAGGCATAACAAAGAGGCGGAATAATGGAGCAGCATTCCTGCCTTGAAGAGGCTTTTAAAAAGGACTTAATGTACATCATTCCTCTTTGGTAACTGGGGATACCTACTGATAGATACCAGGATCCGCAAACATTAACCCACTTCTTTTGCGCCATCATAATGAAAATTTGAAGCAAAAAAAATTGAAAACATTGTTTAAAAGGTTTATGTATGAGGCAAGACTGTCATGTCAGTCTTTGGAAACATCAGTGTGGTGATCATTTCTGTGGTCAGTGCAATATGTATCTTAAAACCCTCCTGCTGTCCTCTGGGTCTGTTGTCTTTAGGTCCTGGTGCTGCTGGATGTCAGCCCCGACCAGTCCATGGTGGATGAAGGCGTTGCCCGAGAGGTCATCAACCGTATTCAGAAACTACGCAAGAAGGTGGGACAATTATTTCAGGAGCACTACTAGCTCTGGAAACTAGAGTGACACATAACACACTACTAGTGAATTTTACAATCCAGTGTCTAATGAATAGAATACGACATATTAGAAACAGTTTGCCAACACATGTAATTGGGGCTGTGACAGGGTGAGCAAAACATGCCACTGAGGCAGTTTGGGGAGGTGTACTGGAAGACAAAATACCATTTAAGGCTGTTTCGTGGTGACTAATGTATGACAGATAAGCAGGGGAAAGGAGGTTGACTGACTACAAGAAGTATTTGGGAACATTGAACATTGGGACAGAAAATGATTACACCAAAGTCTGTGAGGTATTTTGAAGGATGACAACATCCTTCACATCCTCTCCTGCAAGATTTGTGTGACACTGCATGCTCTCTAGAATTAGAAATACACAAGATAATACAGTACTAATACTACAGCGTCTCCAGTAGACACTACTTTTCAACTGGAGCCACAGTTTTTCTCCTAGGAGGTTTCCCTCCTAATGCACCTTTTAAACAACACTATTTTTTTTGTCAGTTGTCTTGAGTCTTACATCCTAATCCTGACAGTCTGTTGACCACAAACCCTGTCCTCCTCATATATTTTAATACATTTTTATTGGAGCTAAAAGTCGATCGACACAAAACTGATAAGCAGCAATTTAAATCTGTATCATTTAAGTGATTTATTATGAAAAAATGCCAAACAATCTCGGTTTACAGCTTATCAAATGTAACACACCTATCTCATGATTATATACACCATGCATTAGAAAATGTTGAGATGTGGAAATGTGATGAGGCAAATGGGAAATGTTGCATTAATGAATAGGGAATAGATAGATTTATATATGCACCAAGACAAAAAGAAAATATTAAAAGAGCTGAAAAATGAAATGAGCCAGTGAAAGGTAAATGGAGGAGTAATATATAGTATAAAGCTTTATAATACATAAATTATACGTATTATTATTATACATAGAAATACATATAATTTATTATTAGTAATTACATACATTTTATGAAAGTAAATTCAACTTATTTGAAATACACTGAATATATCAGTAATTACATAAACTCTATCAGGGTTAACTTGGTTAATTCTATGAGCTATAGTTCCATAAATTCTATTAGTCTATTCATCTTAATTTGATTTAATTAAATTAATAGTAGTTTTTGGTTGATGTGATTTAATTGCAAAATGAAAACTTTAAAATAGACCAAATAATTTGTTGTGTGTTGTGCTTTTGGAAACTGAACATTTTTCAGTCTTTTCTGACATTTTATTGACTATTTATTTTCAAGAAACCTAAACAAAACATAACTACATTCATATATAAACATATAAAAGACAAATAAAAAAAATAGAATAAAAATACATTAAAATTTCAATTAAAATGAAAAAATATGAATTAAATAAATAAATTAATTAATTAAATGAATGAATAAATAAATAACAAAAAAATTAAGAATGCAGCTTCTAATCACCAATGTCAAACTTCATCCCACAATACCGTCATCATAAAAGGAGGTTTGCAAGGCTCCCATCCTGCTTCCAGTCACCTTTAAATTCTCTCGTCTGACCCAGTACATCTTACTTACACTTACAGGACCCCATACTTTTTAAATTTGTTTTCATGGACTAAACTATTAATTGATTAATTGAAATGAATGAAAATATAGTCATTAGCAGCAGCCCTGCAGTTTAGACCAAACACAGAAAAATTGTCTGTATTATTTTACATTTCCCTCCCTTTGATCACCCCGTCCTCCCCCCTTCCTCTTTATGTCCCATGCTAATTTTGTCAGGGCAGTTTTGAAATCTTTCCACTGCAGCGTCACAGTTAGAAGTTTCTCCATCATAAGGCAGGCTTAATGGAAGCTTAATTACAGTCTGGCCCCTTTCAGATTCTAATGTTGGAGCTTTGAAGTGGTCTGGGGAGTAAAGACGGATTAGCCAACAGCCCCTTGTTTTCACAACCAACAAACAGTTTTTTCCGTCCCCCTATAGCAGTGGTGTGCACTGGCTCCCGGCCAGGCTAAATTCCTCCAGTTATTTCAAACTGAGATCTGTTAGGAATTTTCCACCCTGGGGATGGGAATTAATTTTTAACAATTCTCTGACATGTTTGGTAGTAGTTTGTTTGTGGATGTGCATGCATGTTTTTATCAGTGTTTGCATGGGTTCTTGTGTGTTAGCATATGCAGGGTTGAGAGACAGGTCAGTGTTTCCTTTTTTATTGTTTTTTTATTGGGTTGCTCACAAACTGGAGATCTCTGTAGGTCCATCTGACACACACACACATACACACACTGTACTGGCCCCTTCAGGGTAGGGTCAGTACCTTGACTTGGCAGGAAAAGCCTATAAACCTTCTCCATTGATTGACTGCTCCTCTGTATCTAGCTAACGTTATTCCTCTGCCCTTGAGCCACACTGCAATTGGAGTGTGTGTATTTGTGTGTGTGTGTGCGTGTACTATACAGTCAATATACATGTGTGTACAGTTGTGCACAGGTGTGCACGGCTGCACACTGCAGATTAGGTTGAGATCAATGTGTTTGAATGTTTCAAGGTTAGAGGAAGCTGTCAGCACACAATGCCAAAACAGGCGGGCTTTCATCCAGTAAAAAATCTCCCCTTGTTCTCCTCTGCCTTCATTTGTTCCTACGCTGTCTGATTTTTGCTTTTATAATCCCCACCCTCTCTTCTTTTTGGCCGCCCTTCCATTTTGTTTATCCCATTCCCCTCCCTTACTTCTTCTTTCAGGTAATTGTTTCTCGCAGATTTCATTTTCTTATTGAAGACAAAAAAAAAAAGCTTTGAAGAGAATCACTTGTCACAAAAATGTGATTCTTTGTGTCCTTGGCAATCGTTTGTTTTAATCAGATAACAGGTTTTTCTGTTATTGTGCATTGTTGTTGTTTGAAGAGCTATTCAAGCAGTACTTGGAGCACATTTACTCACTTTTGTTCCAAGTATCTTTTAGCTCTTTGATACTTGTGGAGCTTTTTTTCAGACTGAAACAAACAACCGTGCTTAAATTCTATTAGTTCACATACGAAAACCCACTGTCTACCTGTCTGTCCATCCCTTGTCTCACAGGGTCATTTAGTGCCATCAGATGAGATAACTGTGTACTACCGCTGCCAGCCAGAGGGGGAGTACTTGGGCTCTGTGATCCAGGCTCACACTGACTTCATCCTGGCTACCACCAAGGCTCCACTGCTGCCCTTCCCTGTCCCCAAGACTGCTGGCGTCATCATAGAGGAAAAGACTCAGGTATGAAAGAACACCTCAGGGCAAGCAGGATGATTGTTCACTGTACTGTAATATGAGCTCAGTTTAACAGGCAGCTTGTTGTGTAGCACAGCCTTTTAACATTTAGGGAACATGGTGGTAACAACAGACTGTGTGTGTTATCACAAGCATGAGTAGGTCAGAATGTTTCTAGGATCTTTTAATGCTGAAAATTGTCCTCTTAGTGATCCATATATTACCACTCTCTGGATGCATTAGTGATATTGCTTGTGGTATTTTAAGAAAATAAAAACTCAGACATCTTTCTCTCTGTGCCTCCTTCATGCTTTTCTTCTCTGTGTTGCAGCTGAAGGGCTCAGACTTGGAGCTAACCATAGTAAAGGGATCTTCAGCCCCTCGGGCTCCTCTAAATGGACCAGCTTGCACCTACGTGAACGTCAGAGTGAAGGTCAACAACAAAGAACAAGGTAGAGCATGTGAATGACAAACAGGGAGTCTGTTTTTCCAGCCAAAAGAGATTTAACAAGAATATATGTAACTGTTAAACTGCCAATAGAAGCTGCTCTCTGGTTATTTTGCATTTCTGCTGACTGTTGAGCTAATAGGATATGCACCACACCAATTATTCCTTGTCTTACCTGTAATTCCTTATGTGAACTGTTTGGCTACATTAGTAATCCTGTCTGACTGGTTTCTTGCTCAGAGGGGGTTGTGCTGTTGGAGAACCCCAAAGGGGATAACAGACTAGACCTGGACAAGCTCAACAAAGTGTGCAGCAGCATCTTTGGAACCAATAACACCCAGCTTAAATTCTTCAACGGCGGCACTGGTGAGAACTGGTTTTATCACCTCAGAAACACCTACATGCAGCAAATCACTGTCAGGGTAGAAACATCATGTGTCATTGAGTGACTGTGGGTCATTGTATAACCACCTTCTTGCTACAAGTACTTTACATTTACTGCAATTTTTGAAATTAGTTTCGTTAACTATTGAGCCCCAAACCTGCCAAAATACAGAAACACATTCTCTGTGATGAGGCGCGAAAATTATAACTGAATACATACAATAAATAATAATGTTAGTTACATTATTAAATGGTGTGTTAAAATAATAATAATGTAAAGCTTTTATCAGCTGATTAAATCAATTAAAACATGTATTTTTACTTTTAATGTATCTTCAACTAGCACATTTTTGGACACATAATGATTTATCAACAGTATTTCCTATTTTTCCCCACACAATATTTATAATTTTCTTAATGCCTATATGATAATAATAATATGGAATTGTACATGCAAGTTCAGAGCACTGATTGGTCCAGGGTTTGTGTGTGTGTAGTCTCTCCACCAGACAATCGGAGATCTCCGCCTTCTGATAGTCTGGGGACACTCCTTTCTAAAGTGTGTTTAACACACCGGCGAAAACGGCCGGCAACAAAGCAACGCCTCTTGCATTTTTG
>NC_065529.1:32506794-32541906 GCF_006386435.1 Epinephelus moara | reverse complement strand
GTATTTGTAAACAACAAGGCGATTCCCTCTATAGTCCGGCCGGACGGATGAGTCATGGCCTTGTAAAAGATTATGTTTGTTTCTTTTAGTTGGCAAGAATGTGTCGCCGCAAATGCAACAAACATCCACTAACTTTGACGGCGTTTTCCTGCGAGCGCGGCTGAACCATTTTGTACCGCTACATGTGTTTCTAGTGGGACTATGTTTACAAGCACAAGAGTTCAGCGAGCCACCGAAGGACTGCCCTGCGGATTTACTATTGGTTCTGCAACGTAGGGAGTTTTTTTAAACTCTGAAATTGTATCCGCCCATCTAAACACAAAATCAGGGAGAAAGTCATCAGTCTTTAGTTAAGCAAAGCGTCTAAAGACTGACTTGTGAGTCTAGTGTGTGTGTACCGATGACTGTATATAAAGATGGACGACGTGTCTCCACTTCCTCTGACTGTACGTGAATGAAACCAAAGTATCTCAGATAAGGCCACTGCCACTACCCATACACCAATCCAACAAATTGCAATCCGTGTCATAGTTGGCGAGCACACTGATTGGCACACACAGCTGTCAATCATGACTTCCAACCACCTTTTAATAGCATCAAATAACTAATTAAAACCAAACTTAACAGAAAAATAAACGCTTGAATATACATCAGTGTGATAAGAGCTACCTTAAATATCAGAAACCATCTTTGGGAAAACATTATTCGACGTATTCTTTGTTAGTTTGCCCCATGTCTTATCTGCTAATATGGAGGGGGCGGGCTTTATGGCCTGTACTGCAGCCAGCCACCAGGGAATGATTGTGATGTTCTGGCTTCACTTTCGGGGAGCTGTGTTATTGTCCATCTTCACATGCACTCTATGGTGTGTACATTGTATAAACTCTTGTAGCAGTAGGTGAAGCACTTCAGCCAGCAAGCTAACCCTTGTACTTTTAATTTTGTTTTGTTTTTAGTTTAGTTAGTGTGACATTCTGAGAAGGAAAGGAAATAAAAAAAAGTTTGATGTCTTTCTTTATTATTCATAAATTATTTCTTGATGTATTTAGTGATATTTTTGACTTGTCTTATAACCTGGTCTGATTATTTTGTCAGTTTCCATAGTAACCCAGATGACTCCTCTGTGTGCTTGTGGGTTTTGTTACAGAGTTGACCAGGAAAATGGACCTTCAGGCTCTGAGCGGTAAAACTTTGTCAGTGACCTCAGGCTCTCCAGGCCCCGCACCCACCACCGACGCCCCCCTGTGTCCTTATGTGAACCTGCTGCTTTGCAACGCACAACCAGCTGGTGAGAAATACACACACACTACACACAGCCATACACAACTAATAACTAAGTCAGTTCTTGTAACTGTTATAAGGCGGCCATTACTCTGTTTAATTATAAGAAACAAATCCCCCGGAGAGACAAAAACCAATAATGAGTTTATCCTGCTGACAAAGTTTTGTCTGTGTCGTCAAACCTTTACTTAACTTAATGCATGTGGCATCGTAGCTTCAACAAATCAGACACACTAGTCGCAGTCTGACCCAGCTGACCCCTGACCCAAGCTCTATTTGGAAAAAGTACTGTGATCTTTTACTTAAAGGTCCAGTGTGTGTCACTTTGTTTTTATATGGATATTTGAAATTTACACAGAACAAGTTAATAAGTGAGCTTTAGAGGTGCTAGTAGGCAGACTTTTTTCTGTAGCTGTCAAATAAATGTGCTTAGATAATTTCCACCACTGGAGAAAACTACATTTATTGTGTGTTGTACTGAGGGACATGTTACATAATCCAGCTTTATCCTTTAAGTCATTCACACTCTCAAACCCTTTTACCTCTCCCCTCTGACCCTCCATCTACCAATTGATCAGCCAGGCTCTCTCTGTCCTCCGCTCTTTTTGATCTATCAGTGCTTTCTCTTCCCTTTTCCCATGGCTTAAGCTCAGACTTGATACCTTTCCAGGACTTGTGAACAAGCTTCACTAACAAGCCAATCATTTCTTAATTTGTAAAGAAAGTTAAGTCTGTCTGCTTCACTCCTTTTCAACACTCTTCCTGTCTCCCTCAGAGTGCCAGACAGGAGAGGTGGGCACCCTCCTGCTGGTGAACCCAGTGGGCCAGAATGGGCTCGACTACTCAGGCCTGCTGTCTGAGGCTGCCAAGGTTTTCGGCCTCCGCAGCAGACGGCTCAAACTCTACCTGGACCAGGACCTCACCCAGGGTAAGATGAAAAGATGGTGGATATCATATTGATTTTTAAGCCGATTTAAGGCCAGTCATTCTGGGCGGATATACACAGTGAGGGGAAAATCTGATTGATAGTTCTTACCTTCATCATATAACATGTCGCTGATAAGAAAAGTAGTTTCCAGAGCAGGTTTGGAATTCAGAGAATTATGTTTTAATCCCCGACCAAAAGAAAAATGTCACAGCTTGGTGAAGGTATTGCGGGATGAAGACTCTGTCAGCTGGCGCCAATTGATTACATTTAAAAATGCAATGTAATATTTTTTTAATGCACCCAATTTGGATGTTAACAATCAATGGAATGGATGTTATCAGTTGTTATCAGCCTCATACATGGGTTAAAAGGAGCCTGCTACACCTACTAATAGGCTCAGAAGTCCCTTATCATTCACGTTCATTGTTAGGTGGTGTTAGTGGCCGTAGTAATTATGACGGGACCAACGAAGGAAGTCCAGAGGTATATCTTAGTCTAAAGAGCGCCAAAGACCATGTAAGGAGGAGGTCGGGATGTATGGGCCAAACAAGCACAGGACTTTCATCTTGAAAACCGCTGTTTGTCTCCGAAAGCCGAAAGTCACCGTTGACGCAACGTACTTAACTTATGTCACGATACGCTATGTTACGTTACATAACAGCTGGGAGAAATTGAAACTGAAACCTAACAAAACTGCAACCATTTCACACCGTTGATATGCACCTTCTAGCCTACTGGTAGGTGCAGTTTGTCCAATCTGAAGCATTAGGCCCTGATCACACAGAAAGCGTTGAAGCAGCTGGAGGGGCCTTTTTGTAACTGTTTTTAATGGGAATTAAGCTTTTTGCTTGCTGATTTTGTGTTGCAATGCGCCTCAAGTTTCTGCGCTCTAGGTCCCTGGCATTTTTGCCATAGCACTCTGAACTCAACACGTCATCTCTTTTTTTGTCATCTTTTTTCCCCATTGTTTAATCGGATGATTGAGAGGCGTGGGGTCTTCTGTGATGGTCACGACAACAAGTTTACAGTTGATAAACAATGGAGGAGAAACAGGTAGTGGTTACTGGATACCCAGAGCTATATGGCCCGACAATAGACATCAGGTTGTCAGATTGCCCCCAAGTCATCCTAAAATATGCCTGGAAACGGCCATCATCAAGGCGAAGCTCCTGGACCAGCTGGTGGTGCTCCCTGTGATCCACCCTCTTTTTTAGGGTCTCATGTGCAACCTGCAAAACGTTTGCTGTGTGATCGGGGCCTTATAATGGTTGTGACAACAGGTGATAACGACCATTTGACAGGCTGATAACATTCAAAGTGGGTGGTCATTGACCCCAAAATGTTCCGGTATTTTAATTTCAATGATACAATGATTTAATTATATACATTATATACATATACATTGAATTAGCTTTGCATTACACAGTTTGCTAAAAACAAGTTTTATATGAAAATTATTTTTATTTTAATGTTTTCAGCTGACAAAAAAAGATTTATTTTACAATTTGGTGCTCACATGCAAAACATGCAAGTGACTTTTTAGCTGTGTATGCTGTCCAACACTATAAATATCACTTCTACTTTATTTAGCCAACATGCGCTTCGGATTTGTGACCTGCAATGTAGGCCACATTTAAAATGGATGAAATGAGGAAGGTCAGATGTGTATTATGGATGAACATTTTACAGCACATTCCTTCATGAGTGAGGTTTTTTTTGGCATCCTCTTTAGTTATCTAATTTTAAAAAACTAAACTAACCTCCCAATTAGACCATCTTAAGATCTCTCCAGTTTTTGTGAAAACTGTGATCTTTTGTGAGAGCGTCAATGTTTTTCCATACTTAAATTTAGCCATAAATGTAAACAAACCTACCCTCTAACTGTTTACTGTCTCTGTCTTTTTCAGAGCTGCCAGCTGATTCATCAGTGAAATCTCTAGACACCAAAACTCTGTTTGTGAGAGTTCTTCCAACGACCGCCGAAGCGTAAATCCAGAGAAGCCATCTTTAGGAACATTTGTCTCAGATGCCTCACAGGTTCCCAGAATGAAGTTTTTTACCAGTAAAATCCCACCAGAGCCCCTTTGATGCACAGTGGATTTATGTCATTTGTTTTAGATGCTTTTTTTGGAAATCTGATGCAGAGCAGGTCTGTGAATTTCTCAACTGTTATTCTCATGGAGTCACAATCACCCATGTCTTGATCTATCCCTAAGACCACTTCAGGCACAAACTGAGCATGCCTAAAGTGGCCTTGTGATGTGTTACAGTGCATTTCAAGATGTGGTGATAGCTCTAATTAATCGTCGTATTTAGCTAAGACTTACAGTGCTGTTCTCCCTGACGCCGTTTCTCTCCCTCTTACTGTCTTTAATTTGTCATCCATTATCAGTGACAGTTTTCTAAGAAAGCACAGTGTGTTGCCAGGCTATATTTATTCTGGACTGAGAGGAGATTTACATAATTTCTACACTAGAAAGTGGATGCACTTCAAGAACAGAGTGATTGTTCATACATAACAGCTGAACAGACCCACTGGATAGATGTGTAAGTGTGGTCATGGAAACTGGGAATTGTCTGATGGAAGGAAAACCCGACATCAAAATAACCAGAACAAAATACCAAAGGTTTGTTCACCTCAGATTTAAAGATTTTATTCAGTCACGCTTCAGCATCTCGTCTCGGAAATAAAGATTCCAGGGAACTGTCTAACCTGTCCAGCTGTCAATATTACCAGTGGAGGTTTTTGTCTTTTATTATGCTAATGATAAAAATTATGCAAGCCACTTCTCTTCAAGGCTTATTTGAGGTGAGCTTAGTCCAGAGTAATTATTGCTCTTCCTCATAATCGGGAAGCCAATTTGGCCTATTGTGCTTACACACAATTTTGAATTTAACAGATAAACCTGCTTTGTTCGTCGCATTGGGAATCCTCTGACAATTGCGAAGGCATTTAAAAGGTGAAATGGATTTTCAGGCTGCTGTACCTTAAGGACAAAAGGGTTCTCTTATAAAATAGAGCAACACATGGGTAATGTACTGTTTTAAGTGGCAAATGGAATAAATCAAAGGTGACTAAGAATCAACATGGTTTTTTTTTCTTTCTGCTTACTTAAACCTCTGTAAGACACGAAGAGACACGTTGTGTCTGTGACCGACTTTGCTGCCGAGAAATGTGTTTGCCTTTGTTCATCTGGTTGCCTGAAACATTTCGACTGACTCATGGTGCACTCTTTAACTGCAAGGTCAGGAATACAATAAAGGGGATTAAAAATGTCCGTGGCAGCAATAAATGATTTTAAAGGAATGGTCAGACAATTGGGCAAGTATGATTATTTGTTTTCTGTCAACTTGGCACATGGAAGGTTGTTAAAGTCGTCCAGAAAGGGCTGCCATGCCTTGTATTTTTTTAATAGAGCCCTGACTGCAATATCTCAGCTCTTCTAGCTTTAGGTGTACTGTCCCCTCTCTGACCCAAGGGGCATGCGAAGGTGGAGCCCTGTCCTTCCGCTTCAGGTCTTATCAGGTAACCTCATTCCCAATTCTTCTTCTGGTAGGGGTTGAGGCTGAAACAGTCATCCATCCAGCCCCTGCATGGAGCTGCTGGGAAGGGGGGGAAAGTGGTTCCCAGTAAAGTCTCTAATTTGTAGGTATCTGAAATAATGCGTTCATCAGATGTCATGCTTTTTAACCAAATGGTCAAAGGAAGAAAAAACACCAATATGGAAGAGGTCAGACATACGTATCAGGTCCTTTTGGAACCACAGATGGAACACTGAGTCTAAAAAGGCAGGCGTGAAAGCAGGGTTGCGCACTGTGGTGGTGGACCGGGTGATTTGTTTCCTTCCAAAATGCATCCTAAACTGCAACTATATCCTAAGGGAACTGCTGACCACGTGGTTATTCAAGTGATTCTTTCTGCTAAGTAATGAGGTGGGGTCCATGCTGGACCAAACCGAGCCATCTCTCTCCCGAAAATGAGACATCCAGAATGTTACTTTATGCACATTTGCAGCGCAGTAGTAGTGCAGGGGCAACGCAAGCCCTCCCTCTGACTTTCACCTTTCCAGAAATGTCTTACGAAGGCGGGGAATTTTCTTGTTCCAAATATATGTGGGTAACTCCTTAAAAAAGATTTGGGGAGGAAAAACAGGGACTGACTGGAAGTAGTGTAACATTCTTGGCATAATGCTGTGTATTTATTTTAGCCCTGGAGCTAGCAGCTTGTTAGCTTAGCATACACAGCTAGCCTGGCTCTGTACGAAGTAGATGAGGTGAAAATTTCACATCACCTTTGTAGTGACCAAAATTATCATGGTTGTCGGTGTTATCATAAAAATTTTAAAATGTGGAATCATTTCAACATCATTTTCAAGTTTTATATGATAATCACAAATGAAATTAGAAGCACTTTTTTTTTTTTTATAAATATTAACATAAAGCGATCACTATCTTATACAGTATAAAGATATAAAACAGTATCAAATGTGCATTAACACTGAAGATAGCCTGTCTTTGAATTTCAGTTTGCTTGAGTGTCTGAGTCACTTGAGGACAAGGGACCTATAGCATCACTGGGTTTGCCTGCTGCACGCCCACTCTGTAAACAAGGGCTTAGCAAAACAAACCCACGTTGTATGCTGCGCCTGTGTCTGGGAGACTGCTGCTAACTTTGGTTGATGCCTTTGCAAAGCACAGTAATCAAACAAGGTTTTAATGATGATTAAAATTTGAAACAGTAATACTAACCGGTTTATTGTAATACCAGAGAGCATTTCATTGCTAGTATGAAGGTAATAAAATCCACAGGGTGGTATCAATCTTCCCATTGAGCTCTCAGCTAGAAAGTGAAGAAGCCTTTTTCCCAAAATGTTGTACTATTCCTTTAAGAAGATGTGTGCAGTAAAACTGAACAGCAGAGAAAAGTGTCAGCCTGTTTTATCTTTACGAAATGACTGAGATTTGCATTGTTCAAATGAGTTTTGGAAACAAGGCAACTGTGGTAAAAACAAGGACACTTGACAGTAGAACGATTCACTGTTTCTAGTTTTTCCTGGTTTCTAACAAAATCTTAAATCAGCTTCAACAAAGCAGCCAATTTGTCACTCCGTCAGTGCTGCGACTTCACAAGAAACCTGTTTGAAATTTTGGGCTCCTCTGGCTAGAAAAACTGTGAAGTGATGGTACAGTTCCCCCAAACCTAAGGCATTTTTGAGAAACCTTTTCATGGATGCTGCTAACCTGACCTAAGGATTCTTTTTTTTTTAATGATCAGTAAATTTCATTGTTTTTTTCTGAACAGAAAAAAGCAGCATCAAATAGCCTACATCATAGGGCTTTATAAAAACTGAAAAATAGGAGACAAGGACTGAAGAGGTTACACAGTTGCAATGACCTGAGGATTCTTAACAGCAACAGTTGACCGATGGTGTCATAAACATGCATACTGCTCTTTCTAGTTTCAGGTGATGAAAAGCTTGTCTGGCTACGGCTGACCCAGTAACTATCTGTCCGTGGACAAGGAATTAATCTTCCACTGGGTCATTCTGTGAGCTCCATTTGTTACTGTAAGGAGGCCTCAGTCCTAGTTTTTAATTCTAGCAGCCGGTCTGAGTGAGGGAGTCGAATTAGCTGCTCGATTATGTCAAAAATCATAACTAAGATTATTTGGATCAATATTGAGATCACATTAAGCATTGTTGTGAAACAGAGTGCAGCACAATAATAGTTGTATCTCAATTATCTTGTTTTCATGATCGTTGGAAGCCAAAATTGTGGCTGAAGATGAAATTCAATGGGCACTATGGCAACTTACCAGATAGAGTGGTGGTTCGAGAGTTCGAGTCCAGCCAGGGCAGTTTGCTGCACAAGATAAGAGATAAGATGAAACTTTATTGATCCCAAACTGGGGAAATTCACATTACAGCAGCTCAAATATGTCAAACATGTCATCATTCTCTCTCTGTGCCTTTCATGTCTGTCTCTCTTACAGTCAACAAATAATAATTGCTGATCAACAATTGAAAAGAAAACAAGTTTGCCCATCCCAATTTGGAATTGAGTCAGTTTAAACTATAAAAACATCAACAAAACTTTTGACTTCAGACAAGAGTACAGAGTTTGATTTCGTTGCACAATAATTAGGATACAAAATACATCTGATAGAAAAGACAGTAAATACAGTGCAGCAGAGGAAGGAAGCCAGATGGGCTTGTTCAAAGTCCTCCACCCCTTAAACAAATAAACAATGACATAATTACTCATTAAAAATGAAACAAAACAAAAAAAAAACATGGCACAAAAAGCCTTTATACGCAAAACACAAGGAAGCATAAACAGCAGGGAAATAAAAGAAAGGAAATCAAAAAGGAAAAACAAACCTAGAATAAATATTAAGGCTTGGACCGTTACCTGCCACAAAGACAGAAATGCGAACGGCTCGTTTCTCCTCTGACACGTCACATACCTGTGTGCCGCCACGGCTCAGTTGTCCAGGTACTACTGGGCAGTCATGACGCCAACGAAAGAGGAAATTACTGGACCTGGAGTCGGACTTCTCTGTCGCCGGTAAGCCATTACCTTGCACCGCGGAGCCGCTGTAGGCTATTTGACCACTGTATTCCTGTCTGTGACCCCTGTTCAACCCACAACCAGCAGGATTCGCCTTTCGTTTCTGCTGCTGGTTGAAATCTGCAATGTCGCAAATGCGAGTAAAATGCTCGCACATAGAGCTCTGTGGAAAACAAATCACTGCCGACAAGTAAAAAGAAATAAATAATAACTTTCACTGCTCAAAGATACTCACATGTCTGGAAAACAAACCACTACAGCAGCATATTGAGTGCAAGGTGGCCAGCGCGCGCCGTTATTGGACGGTGCATGGACACTCACCCTCTTGCAATTGGACTTTGAACTTATCCCACAGTAGTGGTATGTGAGGCACCGTACTACGGTACTCCACCCTGCAACACTAGTGACATCAGCCAATACTGTATGTAGTTTTTAGATGTGAAAAGTTCTAGACCCATACAAATTAGTTCCGGAACGCACCAGGGCCTTTTCTGAAAAGATCCTGGTTCGTTCCAGTACGTTCCGGCTCAAACTAAGCACTGGATACGTTTGAATAAGAGAAAATATAATGTTCTGACAATGTGATTTAACATTTAGGGTCATGAATCCCAAAGTTTCTATGCTCACGCTATTCCCTGCTACTACTCTGAAAATTGTACTGCATTTTTGAGATGGAGCACTGTTCATGTTACACATTGTGAATGGTCATAGCCAATGAAGTTCAAGATGAAATAAGAAATTTCTTTTACTGTGTTCTGAACGCTGGCAGGGCAGATAATGATTTCAGTGTCATATTCAATAAATGCCATAACATAGAGGCATGAAGGTCCTTGGGAAGCTTAAAAAAAGACAATTAATAATGTCACTGGACTCAGTGTCATCATGAATATTACATTATACTTCAGTAACATGAGTGACCTTGACATTTGACTGTTGAGCAATGAACATGGTGTTAGGCCGACCTGGCTTTCCAGTGGATGTTTATAGGGTGCTGACGTCCACAGGAATGGTGTTAATCTGTGTCTGTGAAACCAGGTTCCCACTGGCCTGCAGCCAATACAGTAAGAAGGTGTTTGTGTGTATGTGTGTGTGTGTTAGACCCAAGTGTGTTGATTAATGAAGGGGCCAGGGAGGGAGAGCTGCTTGTTGGCAGTACAGGTAACTCTCAACTGGGGGCGCTGCTGCAGAACATCTCTCCTTGCATCTTTTCAGCACTGTACTATAAATTTTCTTAATTTGCATCCAAATTAAACGCATGAATACACTATTAATCTTATACAATACTAATAATATTCATGAATATTTGCTCGCTGCAGGCTGTTACACCTTCACCAGCACAGGAAACTAAACTGCTTCTCAGCTTTAAAACAATTAACCATGAATACATCAGATGGGCACCAGCTCATCAGTGTCTGTGTCATCAGTGCATCCACAGTAATATTTAACCCATAGTAGATTACACACAGATTTAAAGAAGTATTTAAGTCCTTTACTTTAGTTAACACAAATAAATAAAATACTTTAGTACAAGACAAGTAAAGCACTGCCAGGGGTAACACAACAAAGTCCAGGACTTATTTCAGTTGTGGTCCCTGATGTTGTCAGTCTTTTGGCTACACAATAAGACATCAACATGCCAATAAAAGATAACATCAATACACGTGTACATTCAAAGCAAGACCAAAAGAAATGTACAAAAACGGCCCTGACCTTTATTTGAGATGTTTTCCAGCAGCCTCTGTTTGACCTTTTTTTTTTAAATGGCTCGTGGGTTCTGTATCGCCTTTACAGTACAGCTGTTTGTTCCACTCCGCCCTAGCATAGATAAAAGAAACCTTACCCATCATGGTTTTGAATTTATAAAGGTTCAGGTTAGCTGTAGCTCTGGTATTGTGATGATGAGCTACTAGCTTCAATAATACAGTAGAGATTCAATTAAGGAAGTGTTTATGTATTAAAAAAAAACACACACAGGAAGTCTGGTTTAAGTTGATGCAGTGACTCAGATGGCTGTCAAATTAAGGAACTTCGGCACACTGATATAAAATCAAATTAAAGTCCTGTATTGCCATAAAGCAGTCTTGCTCACATCTCAGCTCTGCATCTTAAAATATTAAAGGAATAGCTACTGTACCACTGTATGAACACAAACTTGCATCTCCAGTATCTGGGATCAGCCAAAGAGGAAAATGAAAGACAGCAGGGAGGGATGGAGAAAAGAAAGAAAGATTTCCACTTCGCTTAAATTCTGTAAAACTTGTCAGACAAAGTGTTAAATCTACTTTCACTGAGCTGAAATAAGGCCTTTTAGAATTACTCAAAATTTGGGGAGATATTTTTACCCAGGTACAGAATTTTCCATCTGAAAAATTGTGGAGTAAAAGTGCAAAGCTCCCAACACTTAAGAAAAGTGCCACTTCAAAATGTGAGCAGCACGGTACGGTGCTTTACTTTCCACCTGTGAATTCCAGCATCTCTATAATCAGTGTCACTTAAGCGTGATGATTTTACCCCCCCCCCCCCCCCCCCCTTCTGGGCGGAGCAGCATGCTGCTTCACTGGTTAAATATTAAGCACATAGCTCTGTCTCATCCTCCTCTCATCCGTCTCGCTCCCATCTGCTCCTGCTGCTCCATTTGTGCCTCTGCACACCCCGGCTTGGGTAAGAGAGCAGGTCAGTGACCCATCTGCTGATAGACATCACAGAAATACAGTATGCAGTGTGGGTTAGGTGAACACGACCCCTGTCATCTCACTCTAATAACAGATAACAAAACTCATTACAGTGTGCTGCAGTGACAGGCAGCAGGGGACTGTGAAAAGTTTTGCCACAGTGCAGGATAAAGACAGGTGTCTTTTCAAGAATACATCAACCAATAAGAGCTGTTTCCAAGCAGCCCACCCCGGCAACACGTGTGTGCTGCGTAATGGAAAAATCTAAATCTCTGCCAGTAAATCAATTTTCAGCGCCCTGCATGTTGCCCACTGCAGAATGACAGGAGCAACTACAACCTCAAACAAGCAGGCACAATAGGTACAAGTGAAAAAATATACGCATGTTTTTTAATTCTGGCTTTGGATCTGACTGAAGTAACCTGACACCCAGTATCATGTAAATATATCCATTTGTGGCATCTTAAATTAAAAAAGGATGTAATAAAGGTAAAAACCACCCCAGCTCAGTTTACACAGCTTTTAATGGCCAAGCTGTCTCTATAAGGCTGCCTGAAAACCTACATCTATAATGCATAGCTGCCAAAGTGAGGTTAAGGGATGTACTTTATTGTTTATCTGGCCATTATTACCTTCTGTTTATTCCCCTATTCTCATTATACCAACCCTGTTTTGAATTAATATAAATTATTTCTCAATTCTCGGTTTATTGCCTTACAAACAACACTCTATCCCATAGTCCTAGAAAGTTTGATATTGACATCTACAGTACATTTTCTCCTTTAACAGCTTGTTTGTCCAGAATGTCTGTATGAGCAAGGACCTATGAAATGTGATCTCTATGTATGTGTATATTTCCATGATTTCATAGATTAAATCCTGCCATATGCAACTAACTTGATTAAAAATATATATACTGTATGTTGTAGCTTTTCTTGTACTGCAGATTATAGGCTGACCAATAAAATGGGCAGACCAATATTAGAAAAAGAAATTGCACTGGGCTACAAAAATCCACATAAAAAATGTAATGCACAAACAAATAAACAGAAGAATATCCAGCTTTTTATGAAGGATCTTATTTGTTTTCATTCGGTTAATTTATCTTTCTTAATTTTCCTTTTTTTTTTTTTTTAATTTTATTTATTATTATTATTTCTTCTTCTTCTTCTTCTTCTTCTTCTTCTTCTTCTTCTTCTTATTATTATTATTATTATTTTAATTATTATTAACATTATTTTTTATTTTATTATTTATTTATTTGTCTTTTTTTTGTTGTCTTGCCTTCTACATGACCTGCCAGAAGACATTGATGACGTTTAATGGCAGTTGACTTTAACGTCTCTTCCGGCAGCCATCTTGATAATGTTAGAAAAATTAGCAACAGTGGTAAGAATTTTCAATCTTCATTTAGCAGAAGACGGAGTATTTTTCACTTTCTAAAATAGAAGGATATATACGAATCTAGAAATGTCTTCAAAGCTGCGGTAAGTTTTTTTTTCTAAGTTTTGACGTTGAGTAACGTTATGTTGTCGAGAAAAACAAATGCTAGCTAGCTAGCATTAGCCTAACGTATATTTCAAATGCACTTAACTTTCAAATGCACGTTAGCTTTTCGTTAGCTAATTATGCGTTAATGACTCATAAACCGGGACGAGTCAGGACAGCAGAAGGTTAGGTAAGTTACAGTAAATGATTTGAAAATAAAGCTGTGTTTATTGGGCTGTTAAAAAGCTGTGAAGGGATAATGTCGAGCGTCAAGGCTAAAAGTTAATGAGACACCTGCGCTGTATGTAATGCTAATGTAAGTGTTGGCTAATAACGGTTGTGAGGTTAGCTAACGTTAGCTCTTGAGAGGAAATTATTAGAGAAGTTGTAAAGCGGGGAGGTAGCAGATAGCAAAGCCACCAATCTTAATTTAACTTCCCTACGTTTAATTAGTTCATACTGTTTAAATAACAGACTTCATGTTAGAAACATATTGTTAGCCAGTTAATTAAAAATAATGACGGTGTACACTGCAGTTCACTTTAGTTATTGTTTGCCTTCATATTAACTGACTGCGTGGTTTACCCTCCTCTAATTACGTCACTGGTTTTAAGTTTCTCTGTAAAAAGAGGATTCACTTCATATAATATTGCGCAACCATTGTGCCCTTCGCCTGCATACAGGAGAAGCTGTGCGCCAAAAGTAACTGAGCGCAAAGTGTCGGGACGTGCGTCGTGACTGAAGGGAGCACTGCCACGTCCCTGCTACAGCTCGCTCTCCGTTATCTCCTGATCTTCTAAATGCGGCATCTATCTTCATCCTGATGCGCCTGCTCCTCCTCCTCCTCCTCTCCCTCCTGGAACAGCAGAAACAGGTAGGACACGCTTCCGATTTGGGAAAATAGCACCCACATATCCAGTTAGTGGGGGTGGAGGTGGGTGATGGTGTTTCGCATTATAGTTTTTGCGCTCCCTTTTTTTTAGTTAGTCCGTGTCATGGTTGTTAGGAGACCGCTGTCAGATGAGGAGTCGGTGACAATGGGAGATGCCCTGGCATCCGTAGTGAGGTGCGTCGGCAGGAATGACACACTGTTGCTACCCTTTCTGTCTGCTGTCGTTGCCACAGAGACGTGCATTCTGCCGCAGGTATGCAGTGGAACAGAGGGGATGGATGCAACCAATTACTTTTATTTTTGTGGATGTGTGCAATGCAACATGATGCATCTTCTATCTTCATACTATACAGTTTGAAGATAATGATAGGTTGATGATATAATAGGGCGACCTATTTTCAGTTCTTTATACTTTCCACTGAGAGCAGTAGGACTCAAAGTAGCCCCAGTTTGTGCCTCTTATGTGTCACCATTGCGTTTGAATCACAAAGCTGAGCATGAGATCTTAAACAACAGTTACTACAGTTCTTAAGGTATTTCCAGAATCCTCAAAAACTCTTCTACTCTTCTAAATACTCCATCTGTAGCATGATAAAAAAGTTTCTACATATTACCTGTAATCAAAGATGGGAGCCAGAAATGACATATGTTCTTGCTCAATATGTACAGTGTGACCCAAAATTTAAAATGTCATTGTGCGTTATATTGCAACTGATGTTTCTTTGCAACGTTTTATATTTTCATAAGAACATCTTCATATTTTGCTGTAAGCAAGGACATACAATTTCCAGCTACCTGTATTAGGATATAGAATTAAAACTTGAGAAACAGGTTAAAAATCTTTCTTTTTGTGCACCTGACTGGTGTGTTCTGGGTTTTCCAAAGACAACCCCCCCCCCAGAAAATTGTATGCATAGTTCTGTGTCTCAAGTGTAATGGTACTGAAATGCTCAATTGGATGTAATCAGGGATACAATGGATGTTTTTCTGTCTTTTTGGCTGACATTTACTTATTTACTGTAAATTCGAAGTGATAAGGTATACATTTCGTTTATGTTAACCATATCATTATGATAATTGTTGCAGACTTTCTGATGTTAGCTAACTTCACACCACTGGGATTAAAAGAGCCCCTGGCATTAGTATTACTATACTGTTGGTGTAACTGTTGTCACCAGCTCATTCAGTAGTGTTTTTTGCTGTGTGCAAGGTTAATTGTTACAGTTGTCAGCAGTCACAGTGTCCAAGGTGAACCAATGCAAATCAAGATAATACATTTCATATTAATGGAACCTATTGTAAGAGCAGCCTGCACACAAAGAAGAAAATATGTTAATCTCCAGATACAACTAAAAGGCTGAGAAACAGTTTTCTTCTTCTAGTCACAGTACAGTTTACACTTTGTTGAGATTTAGGATGTTGTAGTGTCCCACTTGAGGCCTCATTGCAAATACACCTTTAGGTCCTGATCACACAGAAAGCATTTTAGCAGTTGGGTTTTTAATGAGAATGAAGCGTTTTGATGCAGTTTTTCGTTGCAACATGCCTTGCGTTTCTGCGCTCTATGCGCCTGCTGTTTTTCCGGAACGCTCTGAACTCCTTGAGCTGAAAAAATTAAACTGAAGGAGGAAAAACGCCCACATCATCTCTTTCTTGTCATCTTTTTTTTCATAGTCCAATCAGATAATTTGAGAGGCAGCGGGTCTTCTGTGGTGGTCATGACATAAAGTTTACAGTTGGTAAACAATGGAGGAGAAACTGGTGGTAGCAGTTGCTGGATACCCAGAGCTATACAGCCTCATGATAGACAGCAGATTGTTAGACTGCCTAAGAATCATCCCAAAATATGCCTGGAAATGGCCATCACCGAGGCGAAGCTTCTGGACCAGCTGGTGGTACTTCCCATGATCAACCCTCTTTTTAGGGTCTCATGTACCCACACAGATGTCTGTTTCCCTTTGCCCAACAAACTATTTACTGTAAGCCTCTCACCCTCAACCAGAGTTACAGCAAGTAGCCACTGCTCGAACATTTTAGGAACTAGATACTGATAACCATCAAATAAGTAAAATAAATAAGTAAACGGTAGATTAATTACTCAGGAAGGTTCGAATAAGGAGGTGAGTCCGTGGTTGCCTGGTAACAATAAAAAGGCACAGCAAGTGTTTTATTTTTTTTTTTACTAGTGGCATTTAATTTAAAAAATGGCAGTGCGGCGCGCCTCACGTTTTGCAACGTGCAAAACGCTTTCTGTGTGATCGGGTTCTTAGGGTCTCTATTATTTGTTTTGCTTCTCACCTTTATGAGTACATGACCTCGATTCCAACCAGGTATTCAGATCTAATAACACTCTACTGACATAACCAGGATATGAAGTGGTTACAGAACAGACTCTTACACAACAGCACAAATGAAATGACAAGGACAGAACAATATGACTGGCTTTAAACAAACCACTAGTTTGACTACATTAAGTATAAAAAACCCTGGATTTGAAGTGAGAAGAAAGGTGGACACTGTAGTTATATCCTGAACTGTTGTAAACAACTGTTTGGCTCTGCACAGTTACCTCATACTGTAGTATTACAGTTAATGCATTTCCAAATAGAGGCCTGTTCCGTTTGGCTCTGAAGCTCTGGCTACCAGTGTTGCCATGTTCCCAGATTCCAGCAGTGAAACTTGTGAGTAAAATCCTGTAATACCCAGCAGGGTTATTGGCCAAAACTATGAAAACAAGACCCAGCGTGTAAAAACAAACTGAAGTCTTCCTTTGGGTTAAGGGGATATATATTGATCCATCCTCATCAAACTTCTTCACAAACAGAAGCTCAATTGCTACTTCTCTAACACTGTCAATATATTATGCGCACATAATTACTTTGTTTGTGTTTGCAATGTAGTAAGAGGCAACTTCTTATTGTATGTTTGTTTGGCTACAATTATAATTGTCATTTTGAGGTAATGTAGTTCCTAAAGATTGGTTGAGTGTTTGATCCAGCTGTAGAAAGTAGACACTTCAATCAATTCAACATTTAGGTAAATCTGAAAAACCAAAAACAGTTTTATTACATTCACACAAGCATCAGCACATGAGATACTTAATTAGCTAATAAAGTCATGAATTCTAATGAGCCATTAAGGACGGGATATTACGACTGCAGATTCAGTGCTCCTTCTGTCTGTCATTTGCATATCATTGCATAGTGTTAGAATTGATTAAACCATGACCAATTCTCACTGCAGCAATCAAAAACACTATTGCAGGCATTATGGTCCTCACAGCATCTCTGGACAGATGGATGAGAAATCAGTCTCTGATTATGTTTCTTGTGTGTATTCTCTCTGTTCTCTCTTCACTCCATCATCATCCTCTCTCCACCTTGCTCAGTAGCTTGACTGAATGCATGTTTTTCATGGTGTAATCTCACAGTGATAAATGGCATCATTCTTTTGGCTGTCCAGATGTGCCAATCTAAAACGTGAGATCGCAGCTATTTCATATTGGTTTCTAAATCTTTTAGTGGTTATACGAGTACGCACACGTCTGTTTCCTCTTTGAAATTTCATCTTTATAGCACTGGATAGATGATTTAAGTTGTTTACACTGAAGCAGCTTCTGTCTCTTTTTGTGTATTAGTGAAATTTGACATTAATTACTTTTTGAATTTATGTCAATAGTGTGGCTAGGATTTTCTCACATACAGTGAGGCACAGTGTTGACTGGATGAATGCAGCCATTCTCCTGTGAAGGACACATTTTTTAAATTAACAGCACACCTAAGCTGAACAACTGTAATGTGTTTGTTTCGCCATTTTGATGTTAGCAGTACTGCCTTTAAAATATTTGGCTGTTTGACCTGTAAACTGACTGCTGTTGTACTAATAGCCATCTAGAAAGACTAATAGCGCCGCTTGCCAACACTGCCCTTCAAATACTTAGGTGCAGTGTGTTTAATTGTTCCAGCTGTAGCTACCAGATTGCACTATACCCTTAAATAAGCAGCCACGTTTTTTAAATTAGTTTTTATCACCCAATTTAGCTTTGTACTGCTGTTTACCTTATTATGTAAAGAATGTCTAATTTTGCAATTGTTGGCCTTGCTGGGTCAACTTGCCTAATTTCTGAGTCTTGGACTTTCAGCACTCGCAGTTAAATAATCAAGACTCCAGGGTAAACCGCACATTAGAGAGCTTACAGTGGGCTGTTTGTATTGGGTGCATTCAGGTCAAACCTTTTGCTCAACAAAGCCGTCAGTGAGACTAAAGGAACCTGCAGGATTTCATTTTGGAGGAATTGTGCATTACAACAAAGTAAGTGACAAACTTGTTCATAACTAACTTGTAATAGATTTAAAATGGGACTGTATATTACTTCCAAATACTCTTAGTATCATATGTATACATGCATTGTTTTTAGGATTTTTGTTTTTCATACTCTTACCTCCTAGGCTTAAAATTCCTGCCACGTATGAGGCACAGCAGGTACCTCCTGAATGGTCACCTAAGTTCCTTCCTGCTGACTTGCTGTTCTGTGTTACAGTCCCCCAGAATTCACTGTACATGTCTGTGGGGCATTAGAAAAGAGTGTGAGATTTTTTTAAGTTGCAAGGTGGGAGTGCACATCATGTTTGTGAAAGGGATATCTAATTTGCAAATCCCCGGTGGCAGGAATGAACTGAATAATTTAAAATAGAGCATGTTAAAGCAAAAATGTCATCCTTATTTTAATGTATGGTAGACTATTTATGTCAAGAGAAAGGATGTGGGTGTATCCTCTGTATTTGCAACTGATTGTACTCTAAAAAGCTGGGAAACAGACTTTTTTTATTCTATTGAAGCATGTAATGATCTGTGTGGAGGAACATATTTGAACTCAAGAAAACAATAGATGTCAGCAGGCTGCATATGCCTTCAGTAAGTAGTTACTGGAAATGCCAATGTCACACAAGAGAGAGTCATTGAAGCATTTGGTGGAACTAAAGTGTGACAAGTAACTAGTATTGATAAACTAGTTAATGAAAGTGACTTACTGTGTTTTTTTTTTGTTTTTTGTTTTTTACATTATGTGTATTTATAGTGTACTTTGATGATAATAGGGTTCCCCATGTGTATTGGAATTTATGATGCTAATTCCCAAGTCCCAAATATGATTCAAGAAACAAACTCCACTCCAGAATTCTCAATAAGAGACAGTTATTTTTGAAGATCCGGCTGGTTGGCAGATGAGCAAAATGAAAAATAGGTGGGTTCAATTTGTTATGGTTGTATTTGATATGTTTGTAATGGTGTCTTTGTTGTCAGAAGAAAAATGACGGCATCAGTTGTTTAGACAAGTAACCAAATTCAACACATATTGTGGTTCAAGTGACAAAGCCCTCGAGCATTTGTACAAATTATGACTCTTTTCCTCCTGAGAGCAAAAGAGGAAGTCGTGTAATGTTATAGAGCCACGCAGAGAAAGGAAGTTATCATGGTAGTATGGGTCAACAAAATGTTGGGAGGCCACAGTTTTTTAACCATGACCACGATCATTCCCTAACCTTAACCAGGAAGTTGTTGTGATTTTAACCATGTTGAAGAAGGACCCCCACTCTTATCCAATTAGTTATTTTAACTCAAATCATGATCTTTCCCTAACCAAGTTTTGTTTGTGCCTGAAGCTAATTAAATCTGAACCATAGAATGGTCAGATAAGAAAAAGCTCATATATGTCATTCGTAAGGGCAATTTTATTTTGGAAGACTTGTTGTGTAATCCCATGTGGCTTGGGCACTCATTGGTGTATGACTCTTAGATCTAGGTGTTTATTCATTCATGAATTAATGGTTTTCCAAGTAGGACAGTTTAAAAGTTGGAGACAAGTTTTGCTTAGCAGATTTTAACAAATTAAAAAGCTGCAAGTTTCTGGCAGCAATGACAGTTAATTGCAGGCACGCAAATATTTGGTATACACACTCTAAGTTAATAAGTTAAGGAAGGAAACTTGATCCCATTAATGAACTTTCTTGAACCAATGTTTTGTAAAACTGTCTCCTTCAATGCATGTCAAGTTTCTGTCTGTGTGTAGCACACTGAAAAAAGAAAGCGCCCCTGTGTGAGACCTTGAACCAGCTATAGACACCAGAAAATAGGAGTCAGGATGTCTTGCCCACGGGTGAAGAGTGAGTCATCAGAATGTACAGAGAAACAGTGCATCTTTCCGGTGCAATTTTCCAGTAAGTTAAGCGCGGTTGTTCAAGAACTGGTATGCCATGGCAACATCTGGACCGAATGGGTTGTCAGAATTTCCCCACCAGTGTATTGGTATCAGATGGTATTTTTAACCTTAATGATATGATGACGGCAAGTTGGAGGATTTACTGTCTGTTGTCCAGTAGGTTATAGATGGAAGTAATTCGTCTCCACTTCGTGTTCATGTGTTAGGGACAGCTGTTCACACTGTTATTGGCAGCTCAACATAGAGGTCATTTATAACTGCAGTATGAACTGGGATGGGGGTATGGGGGGTTATATTGTATTGACAGTATCACGTTGGTAATGGACATGAAATGGTTTTGGGTCAGTGTCATGCTACAGGTCATGGGGTCAACATAATAAAGGCTGTTCAGAAGGACTGGAGAGGTGGAGAACCTTGATCTCTTGCAGAAATATCAGCAGTCCAGAATGAAACAACTTTGTTCTCTGGGGGTGTGCATTGATATTCACAGTAATATACTGTACAACAGTAAGGTCGTACAGGAGTCACAATGATTTGTCATTGTGTGGAATTGTTGTAGCATTGAAGTTGTCCTTGTGTTGTACTTGTTGTCACTCTCCTTCCATTAACAAGCTGTTCTGAAGCACGCACATTGTAGTCATCATAGTGGTACCACTTTAAAAATGTTGGTGCTTTGCTACTGTGCTGTTGTTTCATTTGAAATTGCATAGTATTAATGCACAATAAATACTGTTTGCAGAGACTTAAATAGCACTTGTAGGTTTATTTAGTTTCTACTCTTAGCCCTTAAGTCCTGCTGATGGACCAATACTTACTGAGTGACACAGGCTCTCTAAATACCACTAAAGCTGTGCAACAAGATTCCTGCAGGTTGAAAGGGATTCGGAAATCCATCTCTGCTCACAGTGCTCCATAGTGATCATGTTTCTCTTGTATCTTCATTCTGTCTCTATCTCTGTCTGTGTTTCCACCACTCTTCATCAATTAGCCATTGATGCTAGTTCTTATTAATAATGTAGCTACAAACAAGACACAAACTTGTACATTGTCTCTCTAAATAATATTTTGAACATATGTAGAAATAACTCTTGCAAACATAAGTATCTCAAGTATTTCTTTTATTCATAAAGAAATGATGAAATGAAAACTCGAAGAAGCGATGTTCTGATGACATCTTTGTGATTGGGATATCCTTTTTTGTTGTGGGGACTGTCTTTGTTGTGAATCACAACCGAACTCCTAACCTTGTGGTGCAAATGCTGTCATGTTGTCATACTTGTAATTCATTTTTTTTTTTAGCCCTGTGCTTGTAATTAAAATTGATACCAACTTTGTATCCTAATTTTTTATTTTGTAGTCATATTGCAGCTTATTTTTTGATTACACATAGCTTCATACAGTATATGCGTCTCCATTGGCCAGATCACAAACCTGATGTCAATTTGTGTTGGTTTTCCCAGGCTACATGCAGGTCAGGGTCATTCCTACTCTAATCCAGAGGGTGGTGGTCAGTGTGCGGGTGAATGAGGTGCATGTGCAGAAGGATTTTGGAAGGAGCGAACTGCAGATTTTTCTTAAAAGTTGGAGCGTCGCTGTACAATTAGTTCAGCTGGGAAGGAACCAGACAAATTTGCCAAGCTTGTGTTTTATTTGCAAATTAGTCTGAACTCTGGCTAGTGTTTAAGCTAAAAATAAAATACACCTCAGCTTTTTTCTTTCCTTTTTTTTCTTTCTTCGAGTGAATGGTGAGTGATTTGAGTGGAGCGAGGTAAAAACCGAGTTGGTTGCAGAGGGATATTGAGCTGCCTGGAGCGGCTTTGAGTTTGGAAACGGAGGGAACAAGCAGCTCCATGGTGGTGGTAATGCACCTGACTATTCTCTTAAAGGACTTACGTGGTGTTTTAGGGTATTAAATTCCATATTCTCTCGACACAATACCCCCAGTAGAATTTCCTTGACCAGCCAATCAACTGACCACAATACAACTGAGAATGTTTCATTTGCAAGGAGAGCAGACTGAATCAACCCCTTGCCATACAGGCAAAAAGTTGAGATAACTACAGTGCAGGCTTGGCACAGAATCATGTGAACATGCCAGACATTGCCTGATGTCTACAGGTTGTACATTTCACGAAGGGTTTACAGCCAAATATGCAGAGCTTGAATACAAAAAGATTTGTAACTAAATATTGAATATGGCGACTACGGCTGGGCGGTATGACAAAATTTTCATATCACTTTTAAAAAAAAAAAAAAAAAAAAATCATAATGGTTTGACGGTATTTTTGCTCGGGTTCGGCCCACTTGACATGCTGCTGTGTTGTGCTATGGCCTATTTAAGTGCTGGAATTTGTTATTTACTTGACAACGCCGGCTTCGGTCAGGAAAATGTGGCCCGAGCCGTGATCTAGTGTGCTCACCTGTGTGTGTGTGTGTGTGTGTGTGTGTGTGTGTGTGTGTGTGTGTGTGTGTGTGTGTGTACTAGGGCATTAACAGAAAAGTCGATTTGTCGACGTGTCGACGTCAGTGGCACAAGTCGACACGCTTTGAGTCTGCGCAGACCTCCGCAGAGTCAGTTCCGCGTACGTTCTGCCCGAGTATGTTCAGGCCTTGACAGACACACATCACGTGTGGAGATACTTCACTTTCCTCTGCCGTGTCAATGTGATGACGTCATCAAATGACTTGTCGACTCGACCTGAAAAAAGTCGTTAATGCCCTAGTGCGCACACGTGCGCGCATTGGGGCAAAACTCCGCCGTGCGTGATACAGAGAGCAGAGGAGAATTGTAAATGCACGACCATGTAGAGACAGAAATGACATGCCGTCATGTAAATAAGATAAATAACATAAGGCTATTTAGTTTGTTTAATAAAAGGACAAGGTATAGACCTGTTCTACAGGCCTGGATATGAAGCGTCCGTAGCGCCAGATAATATAACGGTAGTTTCTAAGAGCTAATATGAAAGAAAGAAAAAAAATCAGCAGCGGCGGTCATATTTCAGCAGCGGCGGCATATACAGTATATGCATATAGGGGAAACACTGCTCTTTTTGGTATGAGTTCTTCTGGGTCATCATTAGGGATGGGCAAACGATCAAAATGTATTATTCGATCATCAAAAAAATTAACAATCAATTATCGATGAATTGATAAGCGAGTATTTCTAAAGAGAGAAAACAAAAGAGTGCAGTGCAGACTGTCGCCGCAAGAGAGCACAGCTGCCCCAGCTTTGAGCTTCAACCCCCCAGGCCAAAGAGGAAGAATGGCGCGCATGCGCAGTTCACCCCTGGGTGTTTACAACCGTTGCCAGCCAGAGTTACAGGCTTCAGTTTTCAGAGAAACCTCCGTCTTTCAATGGCGTAGTGTTTTCAAAGGCCTCAAGGGAAGCCGCAGAGGCTGAAAACCACAGGCTTTAGCACGCCTGTGGTGTGCAGCGGTGAAATGGATCCCCGCTGAAACACTTTCCCGCCGCCCATGTTCCGGACGTTGTTTGGGCTATTCACTGGTATTGCAGTATATGAAAAATTCATATCATAATGAAAATAAATACCGGTTTTCGGTACGAACCGGTATACCACACAGCCCGAATGATGACCCTACGTTTTTTTAACCTGTTACTCTCTGTCCCCTAAAATCGGGAGGCTATGTAGTAAAAGGTCTGCAATTCATACAGTGTTATTCTGATGTGATTTCGACACCCTCAAATCAAAGCTGAGAGTCGTTACTTTAACACCATAGTTATAATGGTTATGGTTATTATTTAGTTATTATAAGAGGCAACACAGCAAGCCCTTTCACTGTCCCAGTGTTTTCTGACAGCACTGTGCAGTATGTTACCTGTCAGAGAGAGGATATTCAAAATGTTGCCATTGCATGTGACTCCTTAGCACTTGTTTTGTCAGATTAAGTAACACACTGAGCACTTGCTGTCAGTATGAGCTGATTTTGCAAAAAGTGGAGCAGTGCTCTCTGAACATAACCTTGTTTTTCTGCCAGACAAAACTAAGAAATACAGTCAGATACACCAATTTACACACTAATTACTGCCGTCCTATCAGGCAAATGTGTAAAGTAGACCAAACTGTTGTCAAGGTTTTATAAAGGGAATTCACTATTGGTTGATCACTGTATCCAATTGATGCAAAGCTAACAGGTCAGTACTTATGTTTATTCAGATTGTGTGTCTGAAGGCTGTTGTTTGCTATGCTCAGTGCACTTATGTTAATTTTGAATCACGTGAAGTAAATAGTTTATTTGCATGTTATCCATTTAAGATCTCAATTCCTCAGGTACATCAGTAACATGATCAAGATTTTATAGCATTTTCCACTGCATTTTCCCCCTGTCCTATGGGTTCTGTCAAGATTTAGGTGTAGCCATCATTGAGTTCCCACTTCCCCTGCAAGGTTACAGTATAACAGCAATTGCTGCACTGCAGTGCCCGAGTTAAAGATCTGTTGTTTTTAAGGCCTCACAGTCTTTACAAATACCAAATGACATAAGTTGTTGTCTGTCAATCCTTTGATTGTTTGGCACTGCAAGCGTTTTCCTCACTTCTACTAAAGTTCACTTGAAAAATAATTGGCTGCAGTGGCTGCTGCAGGACTACCAGTAAATTGATGCATGATGATGGGTACCACTGTGAGCAGTTTACTGCAACATCCATGCCCCAACTTCAAGTAGACAAATTATTTTCTTCACTGTCTCTTGATCTCCTGTAGGCAGCATGTTACTTTACTTGTGCCTCAGTTTCACTGATGCTCTGTCTTGAGAAACTAATGAACTATACATTTTTGGTGTGTTTTTCAGCTGCAGGGATCTGACCATATGTCAAGACATCTCAATTTTAGTTTGTTTGCATGTGTACACATCTTTCCATTATATCTAATGTACAGCCACCGGTAACAATTACACCCTCCTGAAGAGCAATAGCTCAGACTACATTAATTTACTGTACCTTATAGGTTAGCCATGGCGGTGTTTAAACACAGTAAATTTACTGTGCAATCTTTGAAGTGGCTCGCTCCTGACAAATAGTTCAATAAAACCTTGTTTCTGTTCTGTGGTATTGCTATTAGACCCCTCCTGACATATCATAAACTATTACTGTGATCTGTTTGGACAGTAACGGTTACAGATGTTCCATAAGTGTGCCAGCAGAGCTCGAAGCTGCCTGGCATGTGGCGAAATCATCTATGCTACTGTACTTCATCAAACCTAAGCAGGCCAGTGTGTGCAGAACTTTCTTAAGTTGCACTATTTCACTTTAGACATTTCACAAATGTAATCTTGAGAGGGAAGATGGGAAGAAGTAGCTTCATCTCTGTTTAAAGTCAAGCTGATGTGCCCCATCACACTGTGGGGAGAACCAGTTTGAGGATATGGTGGCAGGCCAGAGTAGGCATCTAAGTATAGTTTTGTGACTGTGCATGCATATGTGTTTGTGTGTGTGTGTGTGTGTGTGTGTGTGTGTATGTGTGTGTGTGTATGTGTGTGTGTGTGTGTGTGTGTGTGTGTGTGTGAAAGAGAGAGAGAGAGAGAGAGCGAGAGAGCGAGAGAGCGAGACGGTTTTGGGGGTACTGTCTATTTACAGCTCAGCCTGTGGGAGATGTCCAAGTCCAACAGAGAGGGCAGGGGGGGGGCATGGGAAGACCACTCTGCCTCATGTGTCATCCTCTTCTGCTAGGACTTTAAGCAGTGTGTGTGTGTGTGTGTGTGTGTAGTTGTGGGACTGTGGGTGTGAGTTGTGTCAAGGTTGCTGAAAATAGTCTCAGTGCATAAGTAAAATAATATGACACCCTTGCTCATGCACACACTGAATTGTTGAGGGGGAATTGTCTAACAAGATTATCCTTGTGGCTCCCCCCACAGCTGGTTGTTTACAAGGCCAAATACTTTCTCTTCCACTGATAGTGATTCATTATTTTCAGAAGGAGGGGGGGAAGAGCTAGAGAAAAAGAAAACAAATGGAGAAACAAACTTTTATTTGACTTTATTTGACTTTGAATTGAGGAATGTTTCAGTACTGAGATTACTTCATGTTGGGGGCTTTTCCAAATTAACAAAATAGCTGCTTTCAGATCCTTAAAGGCCCACTCAGTAGCCTCATCTTTTTGACCATTTAAATGACAGTAATTTTCCACACAAAATAATCTTGACACAGTGTCCCCTCACTGGCTTTTTGGCTTTCAAGCACATCTCACAGTTATCATATAAGGATGTAGTTTGTTCAGTTGTCATGGAGATGGCTCAGTATGATGAGATGTGCTCTGGTAAGTGGACCTTGAGTTAAGATCATCTTTGTCAAACTACTACTTCCAAGGTTAAAATGAACTTTCACACTCATTTTACATAACTGAGTTGAGCTTGAGTAAATGAAAAGTGTCCATGCTCTGCCAGTGTGTCATTTTCACTGGGCCTTTAAATGCCCGGGAGTCCCAGCCAGGCTGTAGAATTGATGAAGTTTCACTTAAGGATCTGCTTGAGTGTCCAAACATTTTCAGCTGCCCAGCACAACACTTCTGCTTCTGGCAACTAGGCTTCCTCATGGGAGCAGTTGTGGTTTACCTACTTTCATCAAGAGAGCCTAAACAGCTGTAATGTTAGAGGTTTGAGTGTAGAGCAGCTCAAATTAGGGCTGCATGATATTGTGGAACAACTGACACTGTGATTTTTCTTTTCTGCGATATTAAAAAATACAGGAGTTTTCACCAGATGATTTAAATAACTATAAAGAATTAATCATTCTAGGATTATTGAGGTGATTTTTGTAGGGGAGTGCATCTGCATAGAAAACAATAAATATAATTTAAAAAAAGCTGAAAAAATACTTTTTACACTCAAGACTATTTTTGAGTGTGAACCATCCTTTCTTGAACTTTAATGCTATACAATTGGTTTTGATGCACCAAACACAAAAGCAGGTGAGCGCTGTGACTTCTCCTCTGGAGTGATTTTGGAGGGGTAAATTAGGTAGTTTAATACCCTGGCTGTTTCACCATGACACCATTTTATTAATCAAATATCTGTGTAGATTCTGTTCTACCTGAGAACAAACCTCAAATAAGAAAACATTGGTGAAAGTCAGATTCTTTGAGAACACTGTCTAAGTAGGTTTTGAGAACAAATTTCTTAAGAACGGTTGGTGAATCAGGCCCCTTGATCCAACATGTTGTGATATCAATAATGCATCTTGCTTACCCTAAAATAGGGCGTCTCATTTGTTGTTGATGGACTTGTTGTACTGCTATTATACCACAATTGATTGTTTTTAAATCAGTCAATTGTGTTTAAATTGTAATAAATCATTTAAGATAGCAAGACATTTTTGACATTTGTGAAGCTGTAACTAGCCAATGTTTGTCAGTTTTATGAGACAAATCTGTTAAATGATGAACACAATATTAAAAGAAGTAACTGCTAGTAATTATATTTCCTCTTACAATCATTTGAAGTGTTACAGCCCTGCTTTGCAATATAAACAAAATTGTGTTACGGCATAAAAATAGAAATAATGTGCCATTCCACTCCAGTTCTACAGCTCTGTTGTTACCAAGAAGCAACCACTGTGGCAGAATGTTGCAGATAGTCCTGAAGTGTCTTAAGATGGCAGGTCACCCAAACCTCTCTTGTACATTGATCCATTCAGATAGACTGCCCATGCGAGTTTGACCAGCATTACTGTGTCAGTCTGAAAAGGGTGTAAGAATGAGTGCCAATTAGGGGTGGGCGGTATACCGGTTTGTACCGAAAACCGGTATTTATTTTCGTTATGATATGAATTTTTCATATACCGCAATACCAGTGAATAGCCCAAACAACGTCCGGAACGTGCGCGGCGGGAAAGTGTTTCAGCGGGGACCCATTTCACCGCTGCACACCACAGGCACGCTTGAGCGGGTGAGAGTGAGAGCATAGAAAAGTTTAGAGGCGAGAATGGCTGCCGGAGAGAGTCCTGAAAGCAAAGCAACTGTACACGATGACCCAGAAGAACTCATACCAAAAAGAGCAGTGTTTCCCCTATATGCAACTAGCAGCGGCGCACCGCCGTTTACAATTCTCCTCTGCCCTCTGTATCGCGCACGGCGGAGTTTCGCCCCGATGCGCACACACACACACACACACACACACACACACACACACACACACACACACACACAGACAAAGCGCACACACACAGGTGAGCACACTAGAGCACGGCTCGGGCCGCATTTTCCTGACCGAAGACGACCCGTCCCGAGTCCGAGACAGTTACGGCCAGGCTCCACCGGGCACGTCAGCGGCGCGACACGTCTGCAGCGCGAGTCCCGTAGCAGCTCGCCCCCCTGTTAATCAATTACAGCGGCTCCACCGGCAACGGGAGCGGCGCGACAACCCCCGTCTGTCGCGCGACAACTCTCTATTTTACGCGGCTCTTCTATTTTTGTCGCGCTACGCTCCCCTACGCGACCCTCCAGCAGATAAAAACTACATGAAATAGTGTGCTAAACGAGCACAATGTGTTTTTAAATGAATAAACCATTATCAGAGGTGATATGTGATGATTTTTTTTCATGCATTTACCCATGTTTATCCGTGACATTGTGTAAATGTCTGTGGCGGACATTTGAAAGCGAGTAGATGACAAACAGTACAGTAAACTTGTAGATAACTCAAATATATGTAATAACTTAGGTGGAAAATGCTTTAACATTTCATGCAGCCTACCTGCAGCCTCTCGGCTCGGCAAACAACCCCGCTGGCTTCTCGTGTCGCTTCCATACGCAGTCGGTGGAGCCCAAATGAATGGAACGGAGCGTGTGTTGTGTTCAGGCGTTGTCAGGTAAATAACAAATTCCGGCACTTGAATAGGCCATAGCACAACACAGCAGCATGTCAAGTTGGCCGAACCTGAGCAAAATACTGTGAAACCGATATGATTTTTTCTTAAAACCGTGATATGAAAATTTTGTCATACCGCCCAGCCCTAGTGCCAATTAACAGATGGGACTAATTGCCATCACATTCCCAAATGCAAATTGCAAGAAAACACATTTTGGCAGAGATTGTCGCCACCCTGCTGTGAGAAGGTTGGCGCCCTGTTATCTCCAAGAGTGCAGCCTCGTCTCGAACTAGTCCTGCCTTTAAGAAAAATGCTTCATATTTGCTATTTTTAATTTAGAGACTAACTTAATTGAAATAAGGACCAAATTAAGTTTCTGTCAAGTTTTATTTATTCACTTGTCCACCCTCTCATATGTAGGCTTTCTCTAGCTCTCTCCTCTACTTTTTAACCAATTTTTAATAAAGCTCACGTGACGTTTAGTGACATACAAAGCAGCATTTAACTGTTGTTCTGTACAATTTGAGTAAAAGGTGACATTTATTTTTCTGAGCAATATTTGGGTTGCAAATTGAATTGTCATTATTTTCTGTAAATTAAATTTCTTGTTCCGTATCAAAACTGAAAGAGGATTGTCGGAGCTCGTTTAACTTGACTGACAGGTCCTCCTTACTACTGTTTGCCCGCCAGCTCCACCCCTTTATCCAAATTTGGATCTTGATAGAAAAGGTGAGACATTGCAGTCAGTGTTAAAGCCAAACTCTAAGCCTCAAAGCACTCAAAAACTTGTGGGTGACATAACACATTCTTCATTCATTGTTTTTCTACAGTCTCTGATTCTTCATCTCAACTTCCTGTTGTCTAACCATGCTGTTAATAACAAGGATTATATCAAAGGAAGGTTATGAACTGTTAATACTGTAGCAGTTATCATTTCTTTGCTTTGTCAACATTACATGACAGGAGCAGGAAGGAAGACAAATAGTAACATAATATCAAAGCAATGAGCTTAGTGGTAGCAAAATGGTAACAAAATATGCACTTGGTGTCTTTGGTGCAATTAAAGCTGATTTACATGAGCATGCGAATGTTGCTGGTTAGTTTCTTTTTCTCCGCCTGGTAATATGCTTAATTTAAGCAGGTTGTCTTGTCTGATCAGAGGTCGTATATGTAGATTTTTTTGTCTCAGAATTTAAACAAAATAAAGAAACCACAGAAAATACAGACCGAGCAATACTCACCTTTTACAGAAAAAAAGAAATTCCTCTAAGTGCCAGGTTGATGACCATCAAATTATCAGGTTTTTTTTTTCTTTTCTTATAGACTGACTACAGGCTCTGGCTATGTGTGTGTTCGTGTGTGCTCTCATTACAAGAGGTCATGCTAGCAGGTCCTATATATACACGACATCAGCTCTGTCCCTCCCTGCCTCCCTCTCCCTCTCTCTTTCTTCATTTCTCCCTCCCTCCCTTCATTTGTTCTAGGGACAGAGCCCTAGTGTGAAGCTTCTTGTTCCTGTACTTTCCCATGCTGTGCAGCTTTCCAGCCGTTCAGAATGACTTGGCTTATGGCAAATATACTGTCCATGCGGCGTGGAAAAGCCCAATTCGGCCTGCTATCTGCTCCTGCTACAAGTTCTCTAGGTTATATTTAGTCTTGGCCACCCTGCTACTACAACTATCATCAGCACCAAAAGGGATATCTGGGGAAACTGTACCTAGCACCGGCACCACATTTTCCTCTCTCTGCTGTTTCACTGTAAGTAAATCCTTCTAAAACAATGGCATTTCTGTTGAATTTTAGAGTCTGGTTCTGCCACGATGGAGAGGGCACAAAAGGATTAGCTGGAAGCAGTTACACTACACTTGACATGTAGTGAAGTACTTCAGTTTATGTGATCCTTAAATGTGGTTCCTCTTGATATTTCCTGAGTTCTTTATTTGTTGGCCAAAAGCAATGAGAAGTGACTGGCTTGTAAGTGACTTTGTGGGATATGGAGCAACAATATTTGGACTGTTATTACATGGCTAATGTATGAAAGTAAAGACTAAGTCTTGTGCCTGACAAAGCTCAAGTTTGCCCTTAGTGGCCTTTGTTTAGAAGACAACTGTATATTAACAACATACTTTATTAAGACTGTGGTGTAAAAATTCAATATGACATTTCTAGTTTAGAGCTCCTGTCTTTTTAAATTCTTATTCTTCACAGTTTTTTCTATTCTGCCAACACAACATTCTTGCCATGTGTTTAAATAGGGAAATTCTACAGTTAGGTACGTATTTGTCTGCAGGGAAAACATTTCTCTTACTCATCAGATACTGAGGGAAGGCAGAGGGGTGGGATTTGGGCTATGGTTGTGCTTGCATTTGACAGAGGAAGCAGACAGCAAGACATGGAAAGTTTAAAAGTGAGTTTCTCATCCCTGAAAATGGAAAGTCAGAAAAGAGGCAGACGTTAAAAAAAAGAAAAGAGAGAGAGACAGGATGGTGGGAACATCTGGAGAAACAAGACCAGTGCCAGACCCTGTGACAACATGAAGGGACTGGAAAGTCTCCTGAGAGAGGCTTGAACACACACTCTCTCACAGAGTCACACACATGTGTATACATCTCTAAGTGTATACCAGAGTTGGATGATAATACACTGGCTAATGAGCTGTGTCTATGGCCAGTGGAGTTTACTGTGGCCTATTTAAATGACCAAAAGAATTGCATTTTTGTGTATGCCTTATCAGTATTCAAGGTGCAAATATGGCACAACATTTGTCCTCATACTGCCCTTATGAAGGCAGTTGCAGTTTGATTGGCAATATGCAGCTTCATTCATTGCCTGCGCCTGCACATTATTCTACACAGCTCACCTGCTGCGCGCTACTGTGGCCTTTAAGGAGACATCATGTGGCTATATGTTCTGTTTAAAGGCTTTGTAATCCAACAGCATATGGCAGTTTTATACTGTAATCCAGTGGCATACTACAGGGGGGATCCTGAACGGCAACAGGAGTTAATTTTAATCAAAATGTCATTAATTGCATGTGTTGCAGATGTGTTTCTAGTAACAGGAACCACCAAGTCTTAACATGCAGTTTTGAAGTTTTGTCTATGATGGCATTTTAGATTTTTAATACTCTACCATGAGGCAGGCAGGTTACTTTATTAGGATTCTCATTTTTACTCTCTTATTGAATGCCATGAAGAGTCATTGGTTGAGGACAGATTTGTGTGGTATAAATACTGAGGAGGGTCAAAAAGTGCAGCACCGAATACACCCGAGGGATGGGGGTGGAGGGCAGGAAGATGATGGGGTGAGGTGCGGGGTTGGGGTGTAAGAGAGCATTACTACCTTCTGGTGGACTGACAGGCTAGTTTTCATGACACCAATTACCCGCAGTGGATAGTGTGTGTTTGTGTGTGAATGTGTGTAGAATTACCCCAAGCAAGTCATCCTTTACTGCAGAGGAAAAGCTGCTTGATGGAGCACTCCCACCTGGATTTTCCCTCTCTATCTTTTTTCTTCCTGTTTCTCCATTCTCACTCACCTTCACGCCCACCTTCTAGTTAGCTCCAAGGCTTTTTTTCTTTACTTCTTTCTTTCTATTCTGTCCATCTGTAGGGGATTCAGTCATCTTACAGAATTAATGTTGATGTTTTTTAGATATCTACTGTATATCTCATGGTCCCATTCACAGTAGACTGCAGATGGTATATATTTCACTTGGAAAGAAATAAGGGAATTCTGTCAACTGATTGGCATTTCGCTGGGGAGAAAGTTCAGTAAAAATGATACTGGTGAGCTTAAAGGTTTATTATCAGCCTTAAAGATTGTAGTTTGACCACAAAAAGCCCTCTCACTGGAAATTTTCCAGAGCTTTTAACCTCATCTCATGTCTATAATTCTTCGTCTAACTTGTAAATGCTGTGAGAGGTAACTTAAATTTCTGGAAAATTTACAGTAAGTGAACTTCTGTATTTTGTGAAATGAGACGTAGAAAATATAAAATAGCAAATACCAATCTGTACTTATGTTTGCCTCGCTGCTCACTGCGCAACTGGGGTTTAAAAACTCAGTGATGTCTTGAAGTACAGTTCACAGAAGACTGGTTTATAATTGAGGCAGTTAGAGGCACTTGTATCTGGATTGACAATGTCAGTCTTTACCATTTAACTCTTGGAAATATATACTGCATGTCAGCTACAATACAAACAGTGGCTCTAACTGTGTGTGCATTTGTATGCATGTGGGTTGCCAAGTAGAGATTTTACTGCTTTCATGATAAGTATTTGGAGGAACCCACTTTTTTTTTTAGCACAACAGCCTGTTATGTTACCAATAAAGATATCATAGCACAGTCACATCTTGCTGCCTGTATCACCAGGCAGCGTATAGGAAATAATGGAAAAACACAGCTTGCCGTTTTCTTACACAAGTTTGAAGGAGTGAACGGAAAAATCCTGTTCGGTCAGTGGAAATAGCCCCTGAGAGGAAATAACTTGACCATGCTAATGCTGGGTCCAGAGACGAGTGTACCACGACCATTAAAGTGCCAAGTGAGAGATACAATCAATGAACCCACGCACTCAGTGCACCAAAGAACAGTGCAGGACGGAGCATAGTGAGGAGCTACCTGCATGCCTGTGCTCACACAGAGTTCCTGCTTTACAGAAATACAGGGACACAGATATTCCTCTCTGCCAGCTGTCTTTGCTTTTGATGGGGACATGGGATTGTGTCCATTCTATGTGTAGTATCTCTATGCTGCCTTAGCAGCAAACTTTTCCTAAAATAGCCAGCTGTCCCAGTGCGCTTGTGGGGTTACTCAGTTCAGTCATTGGTCTTAGTTAATTAGCTTCTTGTAATGATTGCAGCTAGAAGGAGAAAGACGAGATATGTAGGAAGAATGTTATGATGGTGGAGAAAATTGAGAGTGTTAGGGAGGAGCACAGGAGGAAGAGGAAAAGCTTCTGAGATGTTCAAATATTTAACATTTCCTGCCATAAACATGCTATAACTCTACCTTCAACAATGTTAATGTGAATGTTTGTACTTTTTTGGATTATTTAGATAGATGTCACAGTACTAAAATGGCCCATTGTACTTTAACATACCAGTTACAGTAGTAGCTACCATAGAGTTCCTGAATTGTATTTGTGTATTTATTGTGCAGTTGCTCACAGCAGTGACTCTGTGTAACCCTGGCTTTTAAAGTTTAAATTACCTATTGAAACTACACCATTTCAGCTGTAGCTAATGATTTTAATAAGAATTTTTTTTTTCATATTTGCTGAAATTGTCACTATCTTCACAAAGCACTAAATGAGACAGATCATTTGTGAGGAAAATCATATTCTCCTGCCCACTCTATTGCCTTTTAGCGCTTCTAATGGCCTTACCACACATGAACAAAAACAACCAGTCAGAGCCAAGGAGGCTCTAACACACCTGTCCACCGGCTTGTGGATTGTGCATGGTGCTTCGCTCAACTGTTTCCAACATGGCGTCTGGGTCACAGACTTAGGTACGCTAAAATATGCTTCTGAGAACGTTTCAGGCAAGAAATAGGCAACAAAGTAACAGCATCTTGATTTATATTTGATCAACACTGTTCAGTTTGGCAGTTTGACCACAGTTCATGGGCCGTGATCTTTGACAATAATTGGTTGCTTTTGGTGCGCTGCAGTCAGTTTCAGTGAATGCAATCAGAAGCAGTAGGAAGAGGAGGAGGGACATGATTTTTTTTTCATCTGTCTCATGTAGTTCTTTCAGAATATAATGATGAAAGTTTTAGCAAATGTGACACACAGTTACTGTCATAAAAGTTATCAACTGTAGCTTTAATTGTATTTGGATTACATAAAGAATTTCATGGTATTAGATTACACAGTTTTCTGACTTTATATTAGGAATGCACCGAATATTCGGTAACCGAATATATTCGGCCGAATATTGCAAAAAAACACACATTCGGTATTCGGTGGAACAAGTTAAAAGCAAGGCCGAATAATAGCAGCGTGTTTTGATAACGCAATCAAACAGTGTGCCGTGACGGGCGGAGTAAAATGTCGGCAGTGTGGCGATCCGTCTGTCACCGCATTTGCGACTAAAGATAGTTTTGAGCGAGCAAAATAGGCTTAAATCATTCAGCAGCTGTGCGAGCAGCCTACAGATTTCAACCAGCAGCAGAAACGAAAGGCGAATCCCACCGATTGTGGGTTGAACGGGGGTCACAGACACAGACAGTAA
>NC_065529.1:32491411-32503778 GCF_006386435.1 Epinephelus moara | reverse complement strand
TGCTGGGCAGGGTGGAAATAAGTCCTGCAGAGTTTCAGAGGACCTGGAGAATGTTTTAGGATAGTAATAACATTATATAAGATAATCATATTACAAAGATAATATAAGATTTAATAACATTAAAGACAAAATTAAATTGCAAAACTTGATGATTTTACCTTTCTGTACATTTTGTATACAAACCCCCCCCCCCCCCCATAGTTTCCAAAAATCCTGTGGGAAACACTGACATGGTTGGCAAGTTCAATCCATTTCAGTCACACGAAAATGATCCTCAGATATATTTTGAGATCAGTAAGCCATCGTTGGGAAAAAAGTAGTTGTCTTTTTGTATTTTTTTTTTAATTCTAATTGTGCTTTATTGTACTAAACTGTACTTACTGTTACTCGGGACTTAAAAGTCATTATGGTATATTTAGGATAGCTTGCAGAGGTGAAGTAAATTTGCATGTCATTTTCACTTAGAGTTGGTGAACTTCACTACGCAAAGTCATACTGCTAACCAGTTTTTGACAGTCTTGACAGTTCTGACTTTCCAGAACCACCTTTTTTGCGGAGACACGCAAATGAATACGGCTGTGCCAATTTACCACATGTCAACCACTAAGGCCTTGTTCAGGCCGCCAGCCCAAAACCATTTTTTTGGCATACCCAGATTAATTTTAGAAAGCCCGGACAACAAAAAACCACATGAAATGTAATTTTTGCAAATTGGATTCAAACCACATTTAGAGGTGGTTCGAAATGTGATTCCAGTCAAATTTCTACAGATGGATTTCATTACAACTGTTCTGGCCATTCAAATCAGATTTCAGAGCGTCTTTGGCATTACTCACAATACGATACGAATACAGGAGCACTGAGCAGAGTAGTTAATGACACCTATGTCGTTACCACAGCAACCCATGCAGAAAGATTGGTGATGTCTGGACACACAGTTCTAATCTTGTCAATTAAGCAATATCACACGAGAGGGAGTGATGCCTGTGGCCTCGTGCCTACGACCGAATCACAGCCGTGATGATATCACAGTACAACATCACGAGCTCGAGTGTGATATTGCTTTTATACAACAGTTCAACAGTTAAATAAGCAAGGCTGCTTAAGAAATGTTGAAAAATAAGGACAAAATAGATAATTTAAGCATTTTATTTGTCTTCCGCCAACAAAAATAGTTCCCTCAGGACTCCGCTGTCACCGTTGCTATGTAACGCAGACATGGTGCGCCAGGCACTTACTCTTTATACACATTTATCTGCACGTTTCCATTAATTGTGCAGCCGGTGAAATAAGTCTCTGGTGACTGCATGGTGGACTGTCGCTTCACAGGCACAGCCGACTCTGCCTTCTGATCTGACAGTATGTTGCTTTTCTCCAAGTCATTGAGCTCCGCTGATGAAACACTGACAAACCTGGATGTGTGCTCAGATGGATTCAGCTTCTCCTCTCCCTCATCTTCCTCTGATGACCATTCATAGTTCAATTCAAAACTTATTTTAGGAAATAAATCCATATTTTTGGCTGTTTGACAGTGGATGAATTAATTAGCCTACAACGCAACTGCTGACCTAACTGACACTAACCGTCAGTTTTGATTTGATTGTTGATTGCAATCAGCTGTGAGGCGGAGTGATACATACACAGTGAAATAACCGTGATGTTGTACTCCAATATCATCACGGTTTTACTGTCTCTCGACCAATCAGATTGCAGGGCCGGAACTAACTGTTGTATAATGCAAGGTGATGTCTGGACACACAATTCTAATCTTGTCAATGCAAATAACAGTGTTTACAGTCTGTCTTAAAGATCTGATTTGAAAAACAAATCGGATTTGCCTGAAGCTTAAACGTATAGCCTAAGGCTGAGCAACAATTTCAAGCAAACAAGCACAGGACGGTGGAGTGTGCGCTACTTGCCCAGCACAAAGCAGCAGGGTGCCAAAGGAAATTAGCCATAGACTGTATATAAAGATGGGCAATGTGTCTCCGCTTACCCTTACTGTACAGAAATGGAACCAAAATATCTTGGACACAGCCGCTGCCATCCTGCTCTGGTCAGATCATTTGGAGCCAGAGTCTGTACAGTAGCAATCTCTGCAGGGTTGAGTTCCTGCACAAACACTGGTCCGACCAATTGTGAGCAGCGCTATTGATTGGGAGTGCACTAATTGGCACACATTGCTGTCAATCATGACGTCAGACCCCCTTTTTATGGTATCAAATAGCTTATTAAAACCAAGCATCTGAAAAACGAACACTTAAACATACTGCAGAATGATAAATTACTATAATGACGAATTACCTAAAATGACAGAAACCATCTATGGGAAAAATTAATTTGAGGTGTACTTTGAGTTTTAAGTTTGGTCCATGTCCCATCCATTTACATAGAGGGGGGGTGGGCTTTATTACCTGTGTTGCAGCCAGCCACCAGGTGGGGATTGAAATGTTTTGGCTTCACTTTTGGGGAGCTGTTATGTTGTCCATCTTTTTATACAGTCTATGAAACTAGCACAAGAGAGCTGAGTATTTAACAATTAAGCAGTGTTACTCGAGAGGATATGATTTAACATTATTTGTGGCACGGTAGTGATGTGATACCTATGCATCACTCAAGTTTTGAGATGATAATTTTGATTAATGTCAATGACCCTGATTGATGACGTGAGGTCACCGGAAGTCACCAAGTATTGAGCAGAATGCTCATAAACTGTAAACAGTCGATGACGACAGTGCTGCAGTGTGTAGTCTGGTTGTGTGGTACAAAACGAATGATGTCACACCACTAGAATCAATGATTCCATTTTTCAAACGCGCAACAATGTTATTTTTATTGATCGGTTGTATTAGTTTGCAGGCCAACAAAAGTGAACTTTGACCTTTGTTTAATTGGTTGTTTGGTTGCAGGAGACTTAAATGTTGTCATTATGAGAAGTTTTTTTTTTTTTTACGTTTATGTGGACTTACCCAAGACCTTGATGTAAACCTCGAGAACTCAATTAATTTTTCTTGTATAACAGTATAGATCTTGACAGCTTTGGCAAAACTCTCCGTTTGTAATACGGGGTAAACCACTGGACAGGTTTTGTGACAGCATTCATTGTAAAGGGATGTAAATAGGGATTGCAAATAATTAACACCATACATGACGGTTTAAAAAGAATCTACTTCTAGTGGCTCCCTGTTCCTGCTTTACCGATGACAACAACCCATATTACAACCTAAATCTCATAAATGGGAGCTTGTTGAATCAGGAAACGGTACCTGAAGGAGCAGGCGTTCCTGACATTTCTGACAAGGTTTTCAGTCTTATCTCTTCATGGAATTCAGTAACTTAGTTAAAATGTAAAACTTTCAGTTCGTCAATAGAGAAGACATCATAATAATATCTGTGGTAGCAGACAAGTGTTACAATCTGTTTGGAGGTAGAAAAGGGCCTTTCAGAGATACTGCAGGTCTGTATTCCCAAATGCACCCTGCAATTAATTGGGACCTAACATAATTTGAATATTGAGTGTGAATGAATTGGGCCATGCCCCTGAGGAAGATTGTGCTTCACAAAAATAAATTTTAAGGTGACATTAAAATAAGTCAATAATGTGAAATTAATTAGTTTACATGTTTCTGGATACCTTGGCTTGATTAATTTTATTCACTTATTAATTCTGTTATAACTAAATATAAGTAGGGTGTGTTGACAAGCCCAAGACCAAACGTGGTTCTGCACACATTTACTTGCTAATGCCACCTATATAAGTTCCACATCCTTGGCCCTCATCAGCTTATTTATGGTACTCTATACTCTGTTGTGGTGTCCGACACAAGGACATGAGTTTCCTCCTGAGGCAGGTTTTTCTGGCGGACTGTTCTCTTCTAGTATCAAATTGCCAGGACACCACACTCCAGCACTCGGAGTTTGAAGGAAAGAACAAGTTGTGAATTTAATGGTTATGATTGAAAACAGGCTAATCACACTGATAATGTATCCCTCCTAATCTGACCCCTGTGCTGTACACCTGTGGTCAAAGCATTACTAAAAAAAAATCAGTCGTCATACATTGTGCACTCCTTCCATGTCCTTTTTACTGTGCTTCGCAGAGTGTGCCATTTATACTTAGAAAAAGTGTGTGTTTGATGTGTATATGTGTATGTGAGAGAGAACGAGAATGAGAGAGAGTTATGTATCACCCTATTCTGCTGCAGAGGTAATACTGGATGCCTGCCCAGTTTCTTTATGCACCATTGTTGTAACTCTGAGGCGGAGGGGCTATAACTTCCACACACACCTACTGGCTGTTAATTCTATTTACATTAAGTTAAGAATACTGTTTTTCTCTCTTAGTCTCACAGTTCATTTTGTTAATAAATGAGGACATGGATCATGGATGATCCACTGTCACACTTACAATGTCAGCTTAGGATAGCACTTATACCTGTGAGCATTACTGTAATGTTACCCTAGTTCAAGTGCTCTGAATCAGTTTTCTAGTGACTCTAATAGGTCCAGTGTTGTGCTTTTTAGGACCCAACTAAAGCCTGTTGGAGAAGGAGTAGGCCAGTCAGAACTATTTAGGAAGGAGTGAGAATTTGAACCTTCTTTAACATAGCTACCTAGGTACTTAGCTACATTCATGAAAAAAACTCATTGTATCAGAGGCAATGTGATGAAGCTGAGCAACCTTGTGGGTATTTTTTTTTTAAATTTCACATTTCACAAGCAGGGTAAAAACCTCGCTCCACCCTACCCACGTGACTGTGCCCTCAGTTCTGATTTGAGTGGGTTTGTTTGCTCAAAAGGTGCTCTGTGCTTTGTCTCCCATTGGCACTTCACATTGCTGCTTTAAATCATCGCTACGGTCTTGGAACATAATTGAGACATACTGGCTTTTAAATGCCCATGGGAAGAATAAACATATAAGAGTAAGTCCATTCTTGGTTAAAAGTTGTTTTACTTTTTCTTCTTCTTCCTTTAGAACATGCCTTGTGAAATTCTTTTTTGCTGACTCTGTTATACTCAGTCTCTCCGATCTTTGTGTATCTCACTTACTTGAGTTGTAACGTATGGATTTAATTGGCTGTGTAGCATCATGTGAGATGATCTAATACATGCAGTTGGTCGTTAAACCAGTGTTCTGCCAGTTAAAGGGGCATTAAGCGGAAATTCATCATTTCTAGATAGAAGGAATTAAAAAATTGCTATGTGAAGAACTAGAGGTGTAATTTCATCTGGATTATAGCATGACATCACACACCCTCTCTCTGCGTTGATCTCCAGCCCCTTGTTTACAAGCCAGTCCGGCTGCGCGTTCATGTACGTTCATGTGAATCGCCGCCTCCTCCCTCCTCTCAGAGCCCTTGGCCCTCCCTCCCTATAAAAGGCTACAGCCAGTGAGCAATGGCAGCGCGTATTTATGAAGCGAAATGGCGGAGAGCGGAACGAAGTGTTCCCCTGAAGAGGACCAGGATCCGAATTTACCTCTAAAGAAACAACGGTCATTGGTGAAGAAGTTGTCGGATAAAGAAAGGGACAGAACCCGGATTAACATTGGCCTTGCATTTCCAAGGTGGAGAGCACTGCGAGAGCTAAAGGGGCTACAATTTGACTCGGAGCCAGCTCATCTTCTCCTGGACAGATAGCCTAAGTAACAACATAAAGTCAAATGTCTGTTTTAATTAGTGTTACAGTAACGTTAGGCACATGTCGATATATCGATTCAATTAAATTTAATGTTACAATCGTAGCATAGGTTAATGTCCGGAGCTTGAGTTATTAGTGGCTCGGTCACAGCACTGGGTCAGGCGTTACAGTTGTGTTAGGCGAGTAGCCCGGGCGGCAGCCCAGCTAACATTTACAATTAGCATTGTAAAATGTAGCCAGGCTAAAACATCGCTCTCACTCACGGAGAAGAGGAACGTTAGTGTTAGTGTTAGCTCCCGGTGTTAGCACTAGCCGGGATCCAGCGATGGCTCTAGCCGAGTTGGCTGCCACCGGCTACTGGAGTAACTTAACGTTACAGCCATGGAGCGCCTCTACAAGCTCTTCTAGTCACTGAGCCTCGCCTCCATTTCAGCAAATATATTACATTTATTACAGGTACCATCATCATTGAAGTAGGCAGGGGAATAGCTAAACACAGCAGAGACCGAGAGTGAGTGAAAGACATCGCTAACTGCTAAACTAAGTTTAGACGAGGTGAGTGGGGGGTGGGGGTGGAGAGCAGAGGTAGAGGGAGGTGTGGCTCATGACACACTTTGTTTTGGTCTACAGGCAGTGCACAACAGCAAACCTAGCGGTGAAACGATTTCACTTTTTGCCCCTTTAAAATAGGAACTTCAAATTAAAATTTAATATTTCTCAGTATTTCTCAGCTATTTATCAGTTACAGGTCTGGGTCCAGATAGGACAGCATCTGGGTCTGGACCTGGGGGATGTAGAGGTATGACAGGTTAACAAGGGGAATGCATTTTCTATTGCTAACAAGGGGAATAGTAACCCCCACAAATTGCCTACTGGTCGTGGTAGACTCCTTTGAACTGTGTTTACTGTTAACACCAGAACAGCCACTGAAGCTGTAAAAGAAATCCTTTGGTATAAAAAAGCAAGACTATAAACAGAAACATCTCCCTCTGTACCTCCCTTCAACCATTTGTCTTATGTCTATCCCTTGTTACATATTCCTTTATCTGTTCCTCCATTCATTGATTCCATAACTTCTGCGATCATACATTCATCAGTCCATCCTTTTATCCATGTTTATCTGTATCTCCTATCGATGCAATGTGGCACATAAAGCTTTTACCCACCTCCCCCTCTATTTTCCTCCCTCCAGCTCTTTTTTGCCAGCCCTCGTTCTGTTGTTTCATCTCTCACTCATTCATCCATCTCTATTTTGTATGTTATTTCTTTACTTTCTTTACTTTACTTTCTTCCTTACCGTCTTGCGCCATCATCCCCTTCCCTGTTCAACCCACTCTTCCTTCTTGTCTTTGAACCATTTCTCCATTATGAATCATGTAGAGCATGTCATAAGTGTGTTTGATATGGTGTTGAAGAACAAACACAAGATGTACGCACAAAGATGAAATCCATGTCATTGAAATCAGACAAAAAATGTTGCCAGATCTAATGTGATATTTGACATATGATATCATAGGATGCAGCACCTTACTTCCAAAAGGGAGTGATGTGCTTGTATTCTTGTTTTTTATGTAGCTAGATGCCAATGAAAACAACAAACATACGCGTATTAAAGAAAAATATATACTGTCTTGAAAATATGTTTGTTTGCTATAGAGCAGTTGACTAAGTCCGTCTTTAACTTTATGCTGTGTATGTTTTTTCCGTCATGCCCCCTTCAGATGCCAGAAAATTCATGCCCCCCCCACCCCACAATTTTTATCAATTGTTAACACTAACTGGGAGAGTAACTAATATTAAAAGATCCGTGTTGAATTTCAGTGAAATAAAGGTCAGCATGATAGCATCAGTAGACTCTTGTTTGTTTACTTCCCCTACATAAATCATATTCATTCAACTTTGTTTCACTCTGTATTTTTCCTCGGGTTATCCACGCTCCACCTGCAGTGGCTCTATGCCTCCCCTGGGGGGGCCTGCCCCACAGTTTGAGAGCCACTGGCAATGTCATATGGCTTTCATAGTGCATTGGAGTGATACATTAAAGTACTGTAACTAGTATATTGTTGGCAGCTGGTCAGCAAAGGCAATATAAGGATGTTCATTGTTTCAAACACAGTAGCTGTTGTTTGGTTGCTGATGGAGCTGCAATAGTTGGTAAAAGCATGTAAAGCCTTTCAGCTAGAACTTGACTGATTAGTCGACCGCATCAATATATCAGATGATGTAGTTTTATCACGGATTAGATCTGAATTGATAAGTCAATTAGTAGAATAGTAATCAACAAATATTTTGATAGCTTATTAATTGTTTCAGGAATTTTTCAAGAAAAACAGTGGGCACTGGATAGTTCTGATTGTCGCAATTTTCTCCAAGTTTCTGGCCTTTCATTAACTAATCTCTTAATTGAAAAAATAATCAGCAGATGCATAGATAATAAAAATAATTGCCAGTTTCAGCCTTATTGCAGATCTCCTATAATGGTGTATATGCTTGGTTATAAGTCTAACCTTAAATTAAAAATTTAGAATAACTCATTTTGACCCTCACTTTATCATGAACACAGAGCAGCCATCATCCCACCAAACATTTGTGCTTGGTGGGATTAAAAAAAACCCCTTGGTTCTGATAAGGCTCGGATTGACAGATGATTACAACACCCTCACTGACGCATAAGCCAAAGCAAACATGGTTCTTGCAGTATTTAGCAGGTTTTCTGTCGACTTTAGAAGTTCCTCCCTCTGGTGCTGCCACAGAATGGTAAATTCATTTTATGCTCTTCAGTTTATATTTAATATTCATACTGGTGTTTTGCATCCCTTTTATCCCTTTTAATACATTCTGTGTGGTGGTTGGTTGATAAATGTTGCACACTCTGGCTTTGTGCCAGGCCATAGTGCTGCTCTTTCTTGGACCCACACTAGACCAAGGTTATTTGCCTTGCCTTTTCTTTCTTTTCTTTTTTTTTTTAAACAAAAAAGCATTAAATGATGTCCTCTGAATGGAAATACCAGGCTTTTTTTTTTTTTTTTTTTTTTTTTTTTTTTTTTTTTTTAAACCTTAACTCACCTTGTGTAAGAGTACCATTTAACTAACAAAGACGCCGTTATGGCTAAAGGCATGTTCAGATGTTAGTCATTCATGTTTAATGTGAAAGGTTCATACTACAAAGACCCTACTTCTTATGTCATACTCACACATAAAGCTGTGAATGGAAAGCCTGGCTTGCTTTGGGCCAGACTTACATGCTTCATTCTGTCCTAAAATGTGCCGCACATCTTCCGCACTGTACTTACTTATACTGTTAACGATAAATATAGCCATGATGTTAAAGGCATGCTGGGGTTCATTCTTTTATTACGCATTGTCATTACAAGAGAGTTGCTCATTGGGGTGTGAGATGATGTTATAGATTCATGAGGTCATGAAAGATGTGTCACGCAATGGGACACTCGTGGCATGTAAATAATTTAAACTGTTGATAGTGCTGTCTTTATTATGCTTGACTTTAACACTTGGGCTTTGACAAGCATTTGCACCAAAAAGAAAATGCTTAGAAATTCCTTTGAAAGCTGCGTTTCACAATCTTTAAAACTCAATCTGTACTGAAGTTTCTGTACAAAGCCATCAGCCCTGTCTTGCCCTAACAAAGTAGACAGTTTACCTCTTGGGGTGACTTTATTCCAGTGTCATCGCTTAGTTGGATATTTCATTATATTTTTTTAATACATAGAGTAACACAGTAACACACTGAACAGATAGGGGACTAGACTGCATGCTGACTATTCCATCAAAGACATGAAACCGTTTACGACACTGAGTTGCTTTCTTGGGATTGTGCGTATTCCCCATTGATAAGCTGTGGCTGACATATGTATATTGTGTGTCCTTGTTGCTGTGTATTGGAGCTTAGCCAGCTCATGGCAGTATATTTAGAGGCTTTTTGCCTCATGTCGATGGTTATGTTTTTCATTTTTCCTCTGATGTGTCTTTTTCCTTGTTCCATCTGAGAGGAAATTGCTCTGTCATTTTTTTTCTTTCTGTTTAGTCAGTCTTTCGGGAGCAACCACATGTGAGATGATTTGCTGCTCTGCAGGTTCAGCAGTAGTTCAACTGTAACATCAAAGATGCCTTCATGTAGGAAACTCTGTGTCAAGCTTTTTTTGGAAGATTGATCATTTTTTGTGTAATTGGACAGTGAGCAGTAGGTAGTGATGGGAGAAGGAACGTAGCTCCCTAGCAGGAGTCATGCTGACGGTATTGTAAATACATGGCATGTGGCTTGGAAGCATGCTATGAGTCATACTCCACATTTGTTATAACCTTAAGCACAGTTTCGAGCATGTGTTTGGGTTTCGAATACATAATGTAAATGATTCAATAGTTTTGTGAGTGTGACTGTATAGGGGTCTTGGCAAATAGTTAAAGAATGGCCAGAAGATTAATGAAATTTATGTAGTTTATTCAAGCATCATCTTGCTGCATCATCAGTCTCATCAAAGTTTAGATCTCTCTCAACATCATCCTCTTCCTCCCTTTCTGCTTTCCTCGTTTTCTAATGCTTATCTCTTCATCGTCTTTCTTGTTGCCTCCTTCCCCTCCTCCTCTTTTCCTTCTCATGTCCCTCTTCCTCTAATCTGCCCGTCCTCTACCACCTCCTCTTCCTTCTTCTTCTTCTCCTTCTTCCCTCAGTTTGCTGCAGTGCATCACTAGCAGGCACATTAACATCTCATCTCCATTACCCAGCAACATCCTGCCCTCTCCCTCTGTTTTTTTTTACCACCTTCCGTTTATCTCCTCTTCTTCCTTCCTTCACCTGCTGCAGCATTTCCACCACTCTTCCTTTAGTTTTCACAATATTTCCATATTTTCATTGTTTGTGTATTTTTCTTTACACAGTGCCGATCATTGTTTACCCATTTCATCTCTCCGTCTTTTATTAGTACTCATTCTTTTCCTTATACATGTGATAATCATCATTAAAGAGATTCTCCTCTCCTCTCCTCTCCTCTCCTCTCCTCTCCTCTCCTCTCCTCTCCTCTCCTCTCCTCTCCTTTGACGAGCGGTGTTGTACTGTTTCAAGGGAGTGGATGCCCTTGGTGTGACCGTGAGAGAGATGGGCTAAAGCTCTGCAGTGGCAAGCCAGTGAGTGAGCAAGTGGTGTGTGTGTGTGTGTGTGTTTGGATAATAAGAGATGGAGAATGAAAGAAGCACAGCCTGTGTGAGTGTGTACGTCCTGGGCAGCACCAGTCTGTGTTATTTGCGTAATGCAACTCAACCAGGCAGGTCTGGTTGACATGCAGCCCAGGCTGTCTGTCCTCTGAAGCTCATGATTCCCAAACCAGCATTGTCTCTCCTCTTTTCCTCCATCACTCCCCATCACACGCTTCCTGGTCACCTAATCTGACTCTCTCCTCCTGCCTTGAAGGAAAATAGCTAATCTTGCCTTTTTATTTTTTATTTTTTTTACATTTACTGACACTTTATTCTGTTGCTCACAAGCACCAGCTTCGCCTCATTGAGTCCATTTCCACTGGAGAGGATTTAAGGCCAGTTTCGACTCATAAAGTAATGCAGTATCAAAATGGCAGAATACAGATGGCAAAGGGTGTTACAAGGACTTTCTTTTTTAAACTGGCAACTGGCACTGAAAGGGGTTCATAGATTGTATCTAGACGGTATATTAGGGGCAGTCGTCTTCTGCTGCAGCCCTCAGTTAGGAGGCAGTGTTCAAGACTCATCCTGAGGACTTCCATTGGAATAGAAATGGCTAATGACAGAGTGATAAATTTTATTACTTAAAAGGATTGGGGCTCTCGTCTGATTACTTCCTTGAAGGTGTCATTCAAGATTACTCTCCCTCTCTCTCGCTCTGTCTTTTTCACCCTGTCTTTCTCCTTCTCTCTTCCACATCTGTGTGCGTCTCTCTGCTCCGTCCTGGACCATATCTTAACCGAGTGACCATGAGGAACGCTGATTCAAGTTTAGCTTGATGGATTAGCATAGTCAAACTTGTTAGTGTTTGATTCTCATGTTCTACATTATATCTCTGTTTTGGTGGGAAATGGCAGATTAGAGGATGAGTTTTAATATCAAATTTTGCAAGCAAATATCAATGATTAGAAACTGTAATTGTAACTTGTAGTGTGAGTCTCAATGCCAGCAATGTGTTTAAAAGTTAGGGATTTGTCATGTGTATCAACACAGTTGTAGGTCCTCCATCAGGGAATAAAGTAAAATTATAACAAAGCTGCTGAATTATTTGGAATGTATGTCATCTTCATGTCTTTAGGAAAGATAATTTTGTAAAATTAAAGCATGCTGATACTCACAGGCATGTTAATATGTATTGTTTTTATCTATAACACTTTTCTCAGTTTCTCACATGCTTCAATGTGTCATGGTAAAATGTCTTCATCATCTTGCCGTTTATAACAAAAACAGCAAAGCCCAGACAGAAAAAAAAAAGTATTTTCTATGCAATAGATTCAGTGTTAGCCTGTTTAAATGTTAAAGCATTTAGCAGGAGAGAAAATCGCTGTAATGCAAAAAGGGCTTATTTGGTCAAAAACAATACAGATTAAAGATGTTTTGTTCATACTAGCTTAATAGCCCAATCTTTTTTAACAAGCACAGGATGTAGGCTAAGAGCTGCTTGGTGTCTGTGTGTGTGTGTGTGTGTGTGTGTGTGTGTGTGTGTGTGTGTGTGTGTGTGTGTGTGTGTGTTTGT
>NC_065529.1:32473391-32491394 GCF_006386435.1 Epinephelus moara | reverse complement strand
TGTGTGTGTGTGTGTGTGTGTGTGGGGTTGTACTCTGTGTAGCCTATGTGAGCTAGCATTATTCTCAGTGCCAGGCAGATCAGTTGCATAGCAACAAGAACTTTTTGAGGGCAGGAAATCTTTCACCAGTGGAATGTGTCAAGCACAAGAACAGTAAAAATGGAACGAGAGAGATACAAACTGTACAATCCCTAAATTCCCAGTCCAAGTTGTATAAGATAAGATAAGATAAGATAAGATACACCTTTATTGATCCCATAATTGAGAAATTCCAGAAAAACAACACAGAACAGATGGCTTGTAATTGAAGATGTCACAGTGACAGATATTAACCTCTTGAAATGAATTAGAATACAACAGATGATCTTGTTTGAGTATGAATTTGAAACATTAAAAATCACAAAATTACCCTAAGACAGCAGAAAATTGTCACTAGTATGCATTGCCAAAATATCTCACAAAACAAATAAAAATCTGCACATTTCCTTTTACACTGCACTAGATATTCAACTGTTAGACATGCAGTGTATTTCCAAACATTTGTGATTTCCTCAGGAGGTCCCAAACTCTAACAAAGGTGAGGAGAACCGTTCAATCAGTATTGCAACAATTTTTATATAAATGCAACAGTCTCTTCACTACAAGCAGTTGAAGGTATATTTTGCAGCTGAATCCAACATTGTTAAAGCATTTGCAGAGATTGATGGAAATGTTTGACAGATTTTGTGAAAATAAGTCTCTTAGCCTATAAGTAAACATTTTCTGCATACATAAACTTTAAGCCCTATTATATACTTTCCTCTGACATATCCTTCTGTAAGCGCTCGGGAGGACTCAAGTATGGTGTTAAACAAAAGTCAGTTAAAGAGAGAGCAGGGAGAGAGGTCAGCAAAGTCTTCTGCCACAGAAGTAATGGTAACAGAGTCTTCAAATGCCAATTAAAATGCATACAACTGTGGGCTAAACTTCAGAACAGCATGTTTTCAGGCTAGTGAGGAGCTGATACAGCAACCTGCAAAATACTTTCACAGGAAATATTTTTTTTTAACAAACCTGAAGGCAATACTTTTCAAAATAGTTTCCAATGTTCTTTAGTTTGTTGGGAAATCTTTTATTGTCATTAACACAGTAGTGGATTGGAAATCATATTTTGAAAACTTGCATGTTCATGTATGTGTGTGATCAAACACTTACAGGCTGTATTAAAGTGATGGTCTGTACTGTACACACTGTGTGTATGTGTGTTTTGAATGGTGTCAGAGGTCAGAGCCAAATCCAGTTAAACAAGCTGCTTCTTGCTGGCCATTACCTCACTCCTTCGTACTGTATATCCGTCTCTTTTTCTCTCCCCTTTACTGTTCATTAGTGAGATTGACCAGCTGTAACAAGTGATGACATACCAAATGACATTGCAGGGCTTCTCACATACAGTCCTGTGTTTCATTAGCACAGTAGTGCTTGGGGCCTGTATCAGAGTGTGAAGAGAAAATCTTGTTTGCATAGCCAGTGTAGTTACATTAAAAATGACTTGTCACTGTAGGCCTTTTTCCATCACTGCCATTGGGGAATCTCTAAATGGGTGTTCCCAGCAGCCCAACATGTAGTGACAACAAAAGAAACTGGTCAAGTCATAGATCTAAAGATGGTGGAAACTATAAATCACATGCTATTTGTATTATTGCCTGTACGGTACAAATAAATTACTGTTTCACCATTTATTTTGTTATTATCTCCACCAGACGTAAGCCTGAGGGGGATCAAGTGTTTGGTCAGTGAGTTTGTGTGCATGTGTGTTAGTATGTGGGCCCGTTTGTCCACAGCTAATATTGCAAATTACTGGAATACTCAGCCTAATATTTTGTGTCTACATGTATGACTATGCTCAAGGACCTCCCCGTGGTTGCAGGGATTCATAGTTGTTGAAAAACCTGTTTTATTGATTGCTTTATGTCGTCATTGACTGCTGACTCCTCACTCCTCTTAACCATTTGGTAGGGTGTTTTTTTCCTTATGCCATCATACCACACTAGGAGTATTTCAGAAGAGTGTTTTGCCTGCCAGATTTGGGGATTTTTGAATTGGTAATTTTTCCTTGATATTTGTGCTTCTACCATAAGTAAGTAAATTGGCAGTTAATGTGTATTTTCTGTCTGTTGTAGTCGTGTTTATTGTTTTAAGTCCTACTTTGTTGTGCTGTAGCCCCCCCCCCCAAAAAAAAACATGAATACCATTGAAAGTCCAGTTATGAATACATGGATCAAAGATTTCTGGCTGTGTTTTAGTTATTAAAAGCACATTCAATCTTCATTTAATCTAATTATGTTGTATAAATATTTTACATACCGTGCCTGTTAGGACGAAAAACTCTATCTATTCTGTGCAATGCATTGTGGATTTGTCAAAAATAAATGAGGCATACATTTTTATTAGCATCTGAAACGTGCTGCGGCACATCTGCTGAAATTTTAAGAATTGTCTAGATTGGCCTCGATAGGCTTGAGCAGCCACCTGGTGGAGATCTGTACTCTATTGGATGCACTTACCTAGTTGTAACTAAGTTTTTGTAATAAACAAGCACCATGATTCATTTGCAGAAAGTACAAGGGTTAGCTAACTGTGTGTCAGGTCACAGTTCAAGTAGCTGAGTGTGGAGCTCTTTGTCTCTTGTCTTTTACAGACATGAACATGCAGGAAAAAACATTTACTCTATTTTGCTATATATTTCTCTCTTTCCCTGACATTTTCCTCTATTTTTCTATTACCATATTTGTTGTGCTCAACAGCTTGCTGACACTGTTAGTTATTAATGTGACACTGGGTCACCAAAAAATACAAGCTACTGTATATGAAATGTGTTTTTATTATGCTGTGTTGTCATGGCTGCTATTTTTTCTTTTACAAGTAATTCTGTCTGTAAGGCATTGTGAGTTAGTGTTGCTTTTTTTGTTAATAAATTTTCCCTGGCGAGTTTGTATTTCTGTTTCTTTCTCTTTCTATTCACAAGCAAACTAAGCACATCTCTCAATTAACCCTAGACTGAATTATTCATTGTACGGATGAGAAAACAGCTGACTGAATGATTTCCCGTCACTGAAGTTTCCAAACATTTTCGCTTGTTAGGATTCAGTCATTGCATCAGAATATCTGAGAATTAAGACTTTAAAAAATACTTTTCATTTGAGTATTTTTCCCCCTAAGTTTTCCCTAACTCTCCTTTCTTTCACACCAGTATTTTCACTCTCTCTAAGTCCATATTATGTATGTATACTTCCCTGAGATGTCTAATAATCTAAATTCCAATGTCGTGAACAAGTCACAGTGCTGGGTGAGGGTTGTTGCCACATTGTCAGCAAATCTCTCCTGTCAGTGGCTGGATGCAGCACAGCAGCCTAAATAGGGCTTTCTCCTTATCACTCTACTGCACCAGAGCTGTTGTTTAAAGGACACTAAGCGCATTAATGTAGCAGCAAACAGCTATTTGCTATGTAAAGATATAGTAGAGTAATGGCATCCTGGGCAGAGAATAAATATATGCTACCTCTATGTGTGTTGTAATCCGAGCTTCTCTGTGGTTTCCTGTGGTAAACAGGTCTAGCCACGCGTGATATGTTGCATGTGCGTATCCCTTTGGCTAACTCATCGTTGCAGCTTTGCAACCAGAATTGTTTTTTCTTATGTCTTGTCCTTTACTCCTTTAAAAAAAAAAATCTATTGTCCTTAGATTAACACAAGTCATTGCTATTTAGAAGTAGGTAGGTCTGGCCAAATTGTAATTCAGCTGAAACTGCACTAGTCATTTTCATTGTAGCTTGCAGATAAAGATACCCAGTGACATTGCTGGAAGCAGAGTTCCATACTGCAGGTAATGTAGCATAGCCATAATCTGCGTTCGTGTAGATAAATTGAATAATGTATAAGAGTAGCGCTATATTGCAGTGATGTATTGCACACTGCCCTATGTGGCTGTATATTTGCTGTTTGTCTTTGGGGCCTGTATGTTTTAATGAGAGTCATATGTTTCATAGATTCTTTACATGCGTGGGCAGGTTTACCGTAGGTTTGGAACCAAATTTCCAGCATAACGTATACCACCAAGGCACACCACATTACTGATTATAGCAGTAGCACGGAGTTGACCCCCAAATTAAAATTGGGGGAGGGACTATAGATTAGCTTGTCTGCCCATCAATCTCACACACAAAACTGACATGCCAGTAATCAAATTTTAAGACACCTCTAGGGAATAATGCATGTCATTAGTCATTTCTGGCATTCTCCAAATTACACTGATTGGCCTAAAGGGGCACTGCAGTGTTTGTTTAATCTCTGTGTGCCATACTCAATATATTGGAAGCAGCTGAGCAGATTCAGATACACTGTTTGGAAGGGGGGTGAGAGTACCATAGCGTTTGCTTACTTATGTGTTGCATATCTCACTGGATATTTGACCTTATATCAATTTGATTTTTACCAAATATAGAGAAATCATTTGCAATTTTCAGTATACATCCCATACATGTTGCACACCAGCGAATGAGAACTGCTCATCACTTTTATAAGGAACACTAAGGGTGACATTGTTTGTTTTTATCCCCCACTCAACATCTGCATCGTTTGTGGGTAAAAAATACTACCATTTACTTCAGGAGAGCTGATTAATAAAACCATTATTCCATCGTGGGGCATTTGTCATTTGCTTGATCGTTTTGAAGGCTAATAGATAGCAGAAAGATCTGACTAACATGCAGACAGTCTCTCACTGTAAGGTTATACTGGCTCAGGCACAAAGATGGACAGCAAGCAATAGACAATAAATAATACTGTAGGCATCATAGACATTGGTGGAAGTTTTGGACTTGTCTTCTTCATGCACTCAGATAATCTGTCTTCAGCTTTTTTCCCATAGTCAAGGTCAGAGTCGATCCGTGAAGGAGAGCATTGCCTGTCTGTCAGCACTCTTTTCTTCCCTTCTCTTATATCCCTCTTCCTCTACCTCTCTGTCTCTGCTGTCCTGTCCTGTCCTGCGGTGGAGAGAGCTGGCAGTCGTTCAGTGTAACCACTTGGCTCTGATTAATTGGCTGTTTAAATAAAAAAAACATGGTCCTTGAAAAGTTCCCCTCACTTGAAAACAACTAATTTTAGATGGAGTTTGAAGTGTGAAAGTGCATTGCTGTTTATTCGTGGGTAGTGAGCACACTGAGTTCTTCTGTTAATTGTATTGGACAGTGAGGTTCTGGCATTTCCAAAGTGTTGTACTCTGTCTGTACAGAACACACTCTTTTAAACCTCCTCGCTGTCAGCTGTAAGCAGCACTAGGGCACTCCAGAGATGAGTTAGAAAATGCTGTTCCCTATTTAAACAAACCTCAACAACTCTGGTGTCACTTAAATATGTGCTCCCGACTTAAATTCACTCTATATATATATATATATATATATATTTAAAGATTATTTTTTCAGGCTTTTGCCTTTAATTGACAGGAGAGAGTGAAATGGGGGAGTGAGAGAGAGTCGGGGGATGACATGCAGCAAATGGTTATGAGCCGGGGTCGAACCTGCGACTGCTGCAGCGAGGCATCACCTCTGTATATGGGGCGCCGGCACTATCCACTATGCTACCGACGCCCCTTAAATGCACTCTGTGTCATATTTAAGACACATTACCCTATGAATAAAGCATGTGTTTACCCAAAGCGATTGTCAAATGTTGGCCTGGTTCCCAACACAGGGGATATAACGTTCTCCTTTTTATAGATGACAAAGTTAAGGCTATCTCAGTAGTTGAAACTATCAAGCAAGTCGGCGCATGTTTCTGAAATCATTGACCAAGGGGCGGTATTTGATGACTTCGGAATAAGAACAGGTTGAGTGGCACGAGAGGAAAAGTCACTGTATCACCAAAGTCAGTAGGATTCATCCTCTAGGCACCATGGGCACTGGCAAGAAATCCAGAAGTTGTTGAGATTTTTCATTCGGGACCAAAGTGGTGTGCCTTCGGCTTGAGCTGTATCACAGTATTACAGTGTATCAGGGTAGTTAGAAATCCTGGCAGTATGACTTTCAGTACCGTGGAAAATACAGATGTTCCTGTCTCTATTAAACTCGTATATAGTACACATCACTCGCCAACAGAGGTCATTCTCTGGTCTCAATACGAGCTGACAGTGGACAACTTTACCGGACTGTAAACAGGCGGCCAGTAACAGCAGAGAGAGACCACGGTAACATTTGATTCAGGTATGAAGGTATGAGAAAATAGATACTGCCCAAGCCTCTGTTGCTATCCCCAAAGACATGCTGTTAGTGTTGCTTTAAATTGGCAATATCAGAAACCTCACTTGCTGTAAAACTATTGCTTAATGTACTCATGTATTGACCAGCTCACTAAGATACTCACAAAGAATATGGTGATCTACAGTAGATTCTACAGTAGTAATGCAGACTACATATGGAAGACTTGCACTGAAATGGAAAGACGCAGACTTCAGTGTTCTCTGTAGGAAATGGCGTTTTCGCTTCTCTATCAGAAAATGAGGTCACAGTGTACATTTGTTCACATGAATTTGACACAGGAGAAGGATGATATTTAGGGCAGATGGCTATACAGTAGATCTAGGGATTGAACACTGGTTTACAGTTGAAGAAACATAGCATTCACAAAAGAGTGAAAGACATGTTAATTAAGCTGCTGAATTTTTCACGAAAGACATAGTGTTTGCTTCAGTTTAAGTCAGTTATATCCACATAGCATAGGGTTTATCTTTCCTATAACTTCTCATATTTATTTTATGGATGTTCCTTGCCTCCAGCTAAACTGACAGCTCTTTATAGCAATATTGACTGTCATAGTGTGTTTGGAGTCCACTTACTCCCCCTCCTGCTACTGGCTCAGAAAACCTGTCATCGCTGACAACAACAGAAGAGAACTGTGCTGTATAATGTAGAAGGATAGTACCTTTTACCTGATGTCTTTAAGCCAAAAAAAAGCAGCCTGAGACAGCCCCTAAGTCATAATCATCCTTAATTAGCAAATGGTCTTGTGAAAGTGTCAAAATCCATATCTGACAATGTGTTTCAATATCAATTCAACAAATAAATGATGTAATTACTTCTTATAAGGAAAACAATGTACAAAAGCATTATAACAAAACAGGATTTCAAACATAATACAACTTGTTCTGTCTAGCAGGGAACACTATTGTATTCAACTAAGAATGAACTATATTCAATCACAATTGGCTGCATCTATTCATACGTGTTCCAGTCTTTATATATTCTATGTAGAATTGTCAAGTTTACAGACATGGGCGATTGATTAATCCTCTGCCACAGCTTTATCCACACTCCTCACTTCAACCAGGCATTAATTTCCCCTGGAAATGGGGGAATAAGAACTGAATATATGGCTATTTAGGAGGGAGTGTATGTGTCGAGAGGGAGAGAGCGAGAGGAGATAAATGAAAAAGAAAGAAAAAAATGAGGAAGCGAGGGTAGATTAATGGCTTTGGACACCCAGCTTTTCTCGTCTGTACCTCACTGAATCCCCTACCAGCTGAACAGATTTCAGGAGCAAGCAGCTTTGTTAGATTATCAGTGCAACAATGTGGATGTGTGTGGGTGTTTTTTCTTTTTTTTTTTAAGAATTAGCTCTACTCCCGGGGGTCAGCCAATCAGGAACAAAGACCCCCATCAGCAAGGTGATGTTTCTGTTGCAGGAATCAGGGAGCTTTAATTAGACTTTTATCTAAACCTACTGTACATGTAGGGATGGTTTGGAACAACAAAATTAAAATCTTGTGGGTCTCCATGGAGTCCTGTGTGTTGTAATGACTGTAGTTACCAGGAAATAAATTATATCAGTTTTAAATATATATTCTTAGCTTTTTAGCTAATTTTTAAGTAAGTGCAATCAAATGAATTCTTGTTTTTAATGACCTTAGCAGTAACACGACTAATTCAAATTCTAATTCAATGTTTTTATCAGTATTTGTATTTGGGATGAAAAACATAAGAGAAAACAAAACCATATGAGATTTAAGTGGTGTAAGTAGAGAGCTAGCTAATGCAATCACACCTTCCATGTGCAACCAAGACTTAACTGTGCTGTTAGTAGAAAGTCAAGTACTGACATGGGGAGGAGAAAGTAAAAGCTGTATTTGACCTGGATGTCTCAACAGTGAGTCTTAGTCCTCCACCCACACATACAGTTACCTCTCACCAGACTCTTTACAGCATCCTAAAACCTCCAAGTTTGAGCTTGTTGTTAGGTGTTAAGAATGGACCATGTGGTCGTTCATTAATATTTCAGCACCACCACAAGTGCTGAGACCACCAGCCTCTCTGCAGTTTCTGCACTGCCATTCAGCCTGTGAACACTTTGTTCAGATATAACGAGTGACATACTGGCGAGATAAAATAAGGTGTCTTCACTGAATTAAGAGAAAGAAGGATTCGGTCATTGTTGCATCATACAGCTATATTGGTCTGCTGAGGATTGGGCTCTGGCTGTCAGTGATACTCAGAAATCTATCTGTGCTGCTATATCCTGTGTGATTAAATGTCCAAAGCAAACATGTGAAACACTTTTATTAAAGTTAATTTACTGTTCTTCTTACCTATGTATGTAAAACACCTAAAATCAGAATATAATAAATCACATTTAGCTTGATATCATGCATTTGGTGTCTAATTTATGCAGTGTTAGTGAGATAAAATCAGTACCTACATAAAGCATTCAGATTTGTTTCTCACCCTTGTATAGTAGGCGTATTGCAAGTTGTATTGTGTTGTAGCAAATTACTTTGAAAAGCCAGCTGATACCTGTCAATTTGCCATGGTAGTATTGTACATGCTTTCTGCATGACTGTCAGTTTGAGTACTTATTGTAAAACTCTTAAAACCTGTTTATATTTTGACAAACATCTTCCTACATGAATGTGCATATTTGTGTCAAAAGAATCCCAAGACCACCACTGTGATAACCTACAGCTGTTTAAAGACTGAGTTTTTGTCTAAACCAAGTGTTATTGACAAAACTAGGCTGTCTGTGCAGTAGAAATATGCAGATACTTTTCACATTGGTGCTATATTACCAGAGAAAAAAGGAAAAGGGCTGTGGCATTTGCTTTTGCTCAAGGGGGAGAAAACATACAAATACCAGAAGGCATTGTACCTAGGGTTGTCACGATACTAAAATTTCAAACTCGATATCAAAACCCAGGAAAATATTCAATACTCGATACCATTTTCGATGCAAAAAATTAAGAGGCATGTCATTTTTTAAATAAAGATCAGAACAGTAAAATCAATGATAACAACAAAAAATCCCCCCAAAATAAGTAAAAACCAGAAACAAGATCTGTCCATACAAATGTATTTATCTACAGCCCTGTTTATTTTCTGTGCTTCTGGTGAATTGGCACCATATTTTCGTTGCTGATCAAATAGAGTTGGTAGTTTAGGCTCAGGATGCTCCTGTTTCTACCTCACTATGTGATCAGAGAACCAGGGGTTACGGGAGAAACCAAACGTTTTTTCAGCTTCAATCTGTGACTTTGCAGTTAACATAACTTTTAAGGCACACATAATTGGTTCATACTTAAAGCTCCAGTAGGCAACATTGTTTTGGTATAATTGAGTAAATATTTTATAATATCCTCTAAGCATAATGTAAATCAAATGGTCTGAGACAAACAATAGGTTTCTGCACCTCACCATGGCTCTGTGGTCAGCCTCTAAAGAATCTGTATTGTGCCGATGTGCATCAACCAATCAAAGGTCAGCTCAGACTACTGCGTTCCTATTGGCTGTTCTACTGCATATGCGCGTTCCCGTGCTGCCGGCAGAAGGGGAGAGCAAGCGGCAATGGCGAACAGTGCACCAGGTAAAATAGCTATGCCAGCATTTAGCAGCACGGCTAAACAACCCAAAAAAAAGGAAGACAGAACTCGGTTCCCCGGAGCCCCGGAGGGAGGGGAAGGGTGAGGTGGGGCCGGGTCCGGCCGGAGGGCGCGAGGGTCGGCCGTGGGAGCGGAGCCGAGGGCTCTCCGCGGAGAGGGAGAGCCGAGCCTCGGGGGTATATGTGCGACGCTGCGAGGGAGGGATGGGGAGGGCTGCTGCGCAGAGAGGGAGAGCGAGGCTCGGGAGTATGTGCGGGGCCGCGAGGGAGGGATGGGGAGGGCTGCTGCGCGGTGAGGGAGAGCCGAGGCTCCCAGAGAGGGAGAAATAGAACCAAGTAGGATAAAACACTCGCGTGCTTGTCTGGTAGGAGGGGCTCAGGCCGGAGACGAACGAAACCTAACTCAGACGAGACTCAAAAATCAACCGTTTTCAGGCTTTCTACCTGCTGCAGCTTTAAAAGGGCTGCTCAGTGTTATTGTTTGATCTCAGTTTATTCAGTCTCAATTTTTACAACATAGGAAAAAATATGGCAACCAAGTCCTGTTCACAAATTTTCATATTACAGCCAAACAGTGCACTAAAATATGTTTCTGAAGACATTTAGACAATAAATAGGCAATTCAGTAACAGAATATTGGTTTATATTTGTTCAGCACTGCCTAGTTTTACAGTTTGATCTGAGTTTGTGACAGAGACAGAGTGGGGGGCAGCCCACTCTAATCAACAGGAAAGACCAACCGGGAACCCAAGGAAAGACTGATGGTATGACAACAGCCACAACAGGACTTTAATATGGGATGCTGAACTAGGTATCAGAAAATCTTAGACCTCTCTCCTTCATTAACAGGCAAATTCTAACATTATGTTTCCGACAAAACTCTATATTAGACACCAAGAGGTACTGTCTGAGTGAAAAATGGTGACGTGAGTGTTTGCTGCTATTTTATGTACTGCCTGTGCTATCTATCATTGTGTATTGTCCCCTTCTCCTCTGCGTACCCTTGCCTCTGGGTTTGGTATGCAGGAAGCTTAGCTAAAGAGAATTTGACTGAGTTCACCCCAACTGTCGGACGATGTCTCCCTGTCTGCCGGCTGTGTGTGTGGGAGTGTGTACGTAGATGTAGGTGTTTGAGTTCTTGTGCAACTATCAGGCTTGTGTGTGTGTGTGTGTGTGTGTGTGTGTGTTTTTCCATTAGTCTTATGGCTTATGGCTGTCCTTGGGGAGTTAGATGAAGCCCTCCATCACTCTTGGAACAAGGACTGAGAGAAGAGAAAAGGGACATAGCAGTGTAGAGAGAGGTATATGAGAGGAAAATGGGATGGGATGATGAGGCCCTCGTTGCAGTGTATTGCCTGCAATGCTGGTTGTGATTGTATGAGTCACAGTATGATTGCCCACATATAAAATACACAGTTTTTTAGTTTCTTGTTTCAAAACAATGACAAAACAGAAGAGCCTCCCATGGATCTCTGTGTGGGATGGTACTATCAATATTTACCAATAAATTTAGCATATTTTATGCCTAAACTGTGTCATAATCTGGAGTCGAGTTTTACAATTAGTCAACAGAATTGTGATTGGTAACTCATTGATTAATTAATTTAATCATTAATTAACATATTTTTCACAATACCTCCACCCTCTTAAACATTAAGTTTCTTTTGTTTGTCATTAGATGGTAAACTGAGTATCTTGGGTTTTGTGAGTGTTGGTCAGAAAAACAAGCAATTTGAAGACATCACCTCAGACTCTGAGTTACTGTGATATACATTTTAATGATTATAATTTCAGTGATCGTGATCATTAGTTGCAGCCCCTGCCTAGGAGTGGATTAGCGGTAGTGCTGGGCAGTATGACCAAAAATTTGTATCATGGTATTTTTTTAAGATTCTGGCTGTTAAACCATATATCACAGTATTTTTTTCTTTTTCTTTTTTTTTTTTTTTTTTTTGCCTGACTGAGCCTTTATATAGGTTTATAGTAAGGGGGTTACGATGCATCGATCTGCATTGATATGTCGATTCAGTGATCAGGAATCTAGTATCATCATCTTAAGGCTATGCCTTTATTTTGAAATGTTGTGTCACTTTCAAACAGCAGCAGGTAGATGGCAAGCACCCAAGAGAAGAGTGGTGAGGATAAGTTATTTACTTGGGAATAAATCAACAGTTTTTACAAACTGCGACATAACAAAACATTAATCCTGTATTTCAACACATTTTCTGCTGAGGTGATGGTGAAGTAAGTTGCTGGCGTTACCACCACTGTCATCAATGGTGGCCTAACAACTTAATGTCATGTTGGATCTTTTAAAACAAACTAATAACTTCCAAACAGCAGACACAGCTCCTCTCTTGTACACAAGTTCTTTGGTGCATTTCTAGTTTCTCTTTCATCATCCTCCTTCTCTCTTTTCTGTTCTTCTAAATGTACTATAGTGAAAGAGCTCCTTCCAGCTGTTAACAGACTGTTATGCTAACTGGCTAACTGGCAAGCTGTACCCAACATGCTGTCTGCTGTGTAATCATGTAAATGTACAGTTTTTAAAGTTACAAATTGGATATATGTCACGAGTTGTGTGGCATGGTGTTTTCCCTGTTGAAGAGAATTTGTGAGTCATTAATTGTCTTGGCCTTAAGTTGTAACCATTAGTAAGAAGGGTATGCAGTTGATGGGTCTTCCCTCTCCCATCTGATACAGCATTTCATTACTGTAGCGCTCTTTCCTGTTTACTGATGCACACCAGCCACTGTCTCAGCTGTACAGTGATATGACGGTAAATAAAAAAGATAAATCACGTAGAAAAGCAATACCCGTATGCTGGATGAACCGATATACCAGAACTAATTAGTGATATTAATGTAGGGTAACATCTGACAGCACGGCATGTGTTTGTGCACATAAATGTGTGTGTTTGTGTAGTATAGTATAGTGGAGTATATTCATAGTGTATAGCTCAACAAAAGGCACAGTGGCTGGTTGTAGAGCACAAATCAGACTAATGCCATCATGCAGGTTGCAGAAAGGCAGCAAACTATTCTTGGTGATAATTAGAATATGGATCAGCTGTTATCATAGGTTTTTTTTTTTTAAGGAGTCTACTGTACAACTAAGGTACTTATGACATTTGATGGCAACAATAATGTCCACAGAAATTGTTTTCCTATTTCCAAAATACCCCCATACACTTCCCAGTTTCGAGGCTTTTGATCTTATTTGGGATATCCCTGTATAACTGATTTTAACAGTACCCAGGTTACTGATCATCTGTGTGCAGTTGTGTCTTATTTTCTCACCATCTCAGCCACTATGTTCTGTACAATGAAGAATATTTATAGACCAGATAAGATGCCTGTCACAGGATCCTGGCTTCTTCTTTTGGAGTCCTCCAGTTAGCATAATCATGTTTCTAGGTTTCTGAAACCAGTATAAGGTGTTTACATGTGAAACACATAACCAGGATACTCCAAAAAATAAAAGGGATTAAACCAGGATACTAGTGCACATGTAAACATTCTTGTGTTTCAGGGGCCAGCCTCTTAGCACATAGTTGTAGATATGGCAATGGGCTTTCACTCTTCATAACTGTCAGAGATTATTGCTTCAAGGAAGTACAAACGTGCAGCGGGTGAGTAATATATTAGATAAGAGTGAGTGCGTGTGATGGTCACCTCTCATAGAGAAAGGTTAGAGACCTTTGGGAGTCATCAACCACATGCCATTGTGCGTGCCCGCACATAGACACAGTGCATGGTTTTATTTTACTACAGCACTCAGGAGATGGTCGAAGGCTTCTGCAATTAATAAGGCTAATGGTTATTGGCTGGTTGGTAGTGACCAGGATATGAGATGTCTGATTGACCTGAGGTAAACATGGCACTTTATGGGTTAACAGATCCCTTCTGGAAGGAAGTAGAGCTTTTATTGGAAGGAGGGAAGAAGCCATTTATAGATAGAAGGACAAAGAGGATGAGGAGCCCCATACTAACGTGTCTAATAGGTTTCTTGCATGACTGTCAGTTAATTAAGATGGATGGCATAAATTGCTCTTAAGTTAAATACCTGTGTGTGTGTGTTGTTTCAGTGCAGAGGCGTGTCTGAAGCATCTATTTAAAACTGGCCTACCTGCAGGATTTTTGGGTTGGGGGAGGCTGACTTTAATTTTGATCGGATCTGACTTTACAAACTCTTTTTTTTTTAATTTAAATCTAATATTACAATGACAATTTTACATGTAACATAAAATAGGGCATCCAAACGAGAGGAACATCATAATGTGTTACGATTCATGTGGGTGGAGCAAGATGGTGCTTTTGTATGGGTGGTCTCCGCTGTGCAGGACAGGTGTCCCCAACTCTGGCTGCCTGTGATGTTATTGTCCTCTCGTGCTCTTTCTCCCAGGTTTTGGTGCACTGCAGCCCTGAATTCTCTCAGACGTGCTGCATTGATATTCAGGGCCTGTTTCTGATCCCCATCACTGCTCTCCCTCTCCCTCTCTTTCTCTCTCTCTGTGTGGCTCCCTCTCTCAGAAACTCTTTCTCCCTTGCCCCAGCAAAGATAAATCGTCTTAACAGTTGTTCTTTAAAACTTATATTGTCCACACTCCACTATAGGCTTCTTAAGTCAGCAACATCATTTTATATGAACTAATATACACAAAGTTAGGACAAGTTTTCCAGTCACCTCAATAACGTAAAGGACTATTTCAGGCCTACCAAACACCTGCACTGGGTTGCACCAGCTATGTGTAAGTTCAAACAAAGGTTAGTTTGAATGCAATTTCTAACTAAGGTCAGAATTTATGCGCTACTTACATTTTAAGGGTTGCACTAGCTGCAATAGTTCCAACATAGGCATAAGTTACAACTCAAATCTCACATCTGGCCCTTAGTAGGTGCAAAATAGTTTTGTTATGATTTGTCATTTTGAAAAATGGGATAACTTGTAGGATGAAAAGGAGCGAATTATACTGGCTGTTTTGCGGTGGGGGCGGCACGGTGGTGTGGTGGTTAGCACTGTCGCCTCACAGCAAGAGGGTTGCCGGTTCGATCCCGGGTGTGGGAGCCCTTCTGTGCGGAGTTTGCATGTTCTCCCCGTGTCAGCGTGGGTTCTCTCCGGGCACTCCGGCTTCCTCCCACAGTCCAAAGACATGCAGATTGGGGACTAGGTTAATTGATAACTCTAAAATTGTCCATAGGTGTGAATGTGAGCATGAATGGTTGTTTGTCTCTATGTGTCAGCCCTGCGATAGTCTGGCGACCTGTCCAGGGTGTACCCTGCCTCTCGCCCGATGTCAGCTGGGATAGGCTCCAGCCCCCCCGCGACCCTCAAGAGGATGAAGCGGTTAGAAGATGAATGAATGAATGAATGTTTTGCGGTGGCTACCCACAGGTGATCTTATGCTTTATATACCCACCAAAGAAATGCTTGAAATAAACTGGTGTCATCTGTTGAATGCAAAATAAAGCATTCATAAAATAACACACACGAGTAAGGGGGTAATTGCATGTAAATATCATCTGTGCCACATTGGCAAGCAAATATATAGGGTTAGATGACTTTCTAAGTAATAATTACTAGTCCTTTCATGACAGTTATGTTATTGACTTATAGTATGATATATGGACATAACCTCAATCATTTTGCTGAACTTAAAGTGATAGTTCAGGTTTTTGGACATGAAGTTGTGTGAAACGCTGACCATCTGTAGCTCTGATGTGACGGTGTCACTACTCTCAACGAGCCTCCTGCTCTGAGAAATCGCCCATAGCTTACCGGAGAAAAAGTAGTTCTGAAGATGTACGGGGGACACGTAACCAAAAGGTTTTAAGCTACAAAAAAGTATGCATGTGTTTTGTTAGACTATTTCAATAATTTTAAAACATCCCTGCGTTACGTCAGACCTTGCTATCAATTGGGACTATTTTCTGGCCGTGTACCGCTGTGCAGGCCCGCAAGACAGCACGGCAACAGAAATCAATAAGACAGTTCATCACCACGCCGTGCAGGTGCACAGGATAGCAACGGCTAACGAAAACTTCATCGGCTGTTTCCAACAGAGAACCAGTAGGCTATTATTAGTGAGGAAGGAGACTACTGTTGCCTATTTAAACAAGAAATACTTTATTAGAATGACTACTGTTGCCTATTTAAACAAGAAATACTTTATTAGAATATTTGCATATAAAATAACATTTCTATCAACAGATATTACTTAAATTTTTCTTTTTCTCTTTTCCTCTTTACCTACAGGGTTCCTACGCAAGTATGGAAAGTATGGAAAAGTATGGAAATAAATTTGGTCAATTTCCAGGTATTAAAAGGTATGGAAAACGAAAAATAAAGTATGGAAAAATATTTATGTTTCCAGACTATTACCACTGTTCTAAAATACTGTTTTCTAAAATAGGAAATTAAGTATTTCCAAAAATAATTTAACCAATCCGGATCGTGTTTTATGCCGGGCCAAGCACAGTTTGTGTGAGAGCAAACGTCTCAGAAAACATACCACCCCTTTTACCTGATTGACAGGTGGTATGTCCAGTCCGCTTCCCCATGACCCTCCTCCAGCCCCCCAGGTATCAAGTTTCACTCCAACACTGCACCTTCGACAAGAAGACGAGTTTCACGTAGTTCACAATGGGTAGATGCAAGTTTTTGGATGGATGGATGGCTTGACAATACCGTATATAAATACTGGTTGGCCAAGGATTTCCAATTCACACACAGAGCTAGATGCAAGCTTTGTGTGAAATCGTTTGACATCGCCAAGATGGGGGAGAAGGCGATTCTGAGCCACATGAAAGGAAAAAACACCGACGTCTCGTTACTGCATCGCTTGCACCCAGAGTCCCAACCTTTTTGCCTCAGCCCAGACATTGAACTTACCTGAGTTTTTATTTGCATGCCATTATGGTACTTGGCTACAATCGCCTATTAAGAATATTAAATGTGATGTGAAATATGATATACTGATAAATTTACTCAGATGTCGCATATTCTCTGGGGAAAAAAAAAACAAAAAACGCCAAGAAGTCTGGAAATTAGGGTATGGAAAAGTATGGAATTTTGAAATTCCAAATGTGTAGGAACCCTGTACCTATTTTTCGTTGTAAAAAACATTGATTAACATCCGCAATAAACTCAATAAACTATGTAAATATTTACTATTTAAATCACGCTGACGGCGTTTGAGCCAACCACAAGAATGTGTGGAATTTCGTTGGTTTCATTCATTGTTTGTCCTGTCCTGGTGCAAATGGCGTTTTTTGACGTCCATGGTCCAGTTGTGGAAAAATCAAACGCCCCAGTACAATAAATCAAACACACCCCAACCACTGTGTTTCGGAAGTAGACACACATGCGCAGTCACGTACTGCTGAGAGTGAAATCCCTGATCGTTAGCTCACATGCAGCTTGTTCAAGCTGTTCTCTGTGTTGTTGAAATTAATCAAAATAAAATGGAACCTATCTGCTTATTATGCTACTGATTTTAATTGGGATATTTTTTGATGAACTGAATGACATTAAGCAGAGTGTTGCACATCTCGAGGGCTGGGCTCATAGGAGACCACCGGACTCTCTCCCAGTGGAGGGACTTGGGGAGAGAGGGAGATGTACGGAGTCTGGACAAAACTCCGCACGGAGCACGGATGGTTCAGAAGCAATTCGGAACGAGTTAAAAGCAAGTAATAAACAGACAAAGTGGTGTTTAAAATTGCATATATTGCAGGGTTCAACGCTAAGGTTTTTTTTCACTTGCCCGGTCGGGCAAGTTGGTCAGAGATCTCCTTGCCCGAAGTCAGTTTTTACTTGCCCTATAAAAATTGTTTAATTTAAGCGGCTATCAATAACAAAGACTGCAGTTATTTTTATGTTATGTAATCTTTATTCACACTGTATTTATTAATTAAAACAACATATGTCATGTATTGTAGCTTAATTCCTACACAAAAATGACAGTGTCAGGGCTTAAAGTGAAAAATTTGTCAATCGTTCTCCGTCTATAATTTTGCGCCCTACTTGAGCCATGCCCACCTCTATTTATTTTTCACCCCTCTCTCCAGTTCTGCTGTATTAACACCGGGTTTCATATATTTTGCT